>NC_056731.1:405987089-406094589 GCF_019279795.1 Protopterus annectens | reverse complement strand
GATGATTATTAGACATCCAAATTTTGGTGGAGGTGAGGGCATTTTGGATGAGTTGGTGTAGTTCTGAGGAGTTGTTTGCAGTGCAGATGATAGTGGAGTCATCTGTGTACTGGATGATTGAGCCTTGAGAGAGTGTGGTGTGGAAATTATTGATAAATATGCTAAACAGAAGTGGGCCTAAAATGGAGCCTTGAGGAACACCAGTGGTGCTATTTAGGAAAAGGGAGTAAGAGTTCTGTCATTTAATTGAATGTTGCCTATTAGTGAGATAATTAGTGAACCAGTTTAGAGTTTGAGGTGAGGTACCTATGATAGAGAGTTCTGTTAAAAGGAGAGAGTGGGATATAGTATCAAAAGCTTTAGAAAGATAAAAAAATAGTGAAGATATGATGTTACCAGTGTCACAGGCTCAGTTGACAGTGCCCATGAAGGATATGAGAGCAGTGGTGGTACTATGTCTTGGCCTAAATCCATGTTGGGTGGGGGAGAGGATGTGGTTGTGAGTCAGATGGTGAAGAAGTTGAGAATGAATACATTTTTCCAGAATCTTAGAGATGAGTGAGTATAGCAATGGGGCAGAAGCTGGTGGTGTCTATGTTGGGGGCCCCAACTTGTGTAGAGGGAGGATATAAGCTTTTTTCCAGATGATGGGCACATAGGATTCTTGGATAGATCTGTTGAGAAGTATGCTGACAGGGTAAGCGATTGAGGTGGCTGAGATTTGCAAGTATTTGGCGGGTATATTGTCAGGGGCATTTGTGCATGGTTTGAATTTTAGAAGCAAGTTTTTAATAGTCGAGGTGGGTATAGGTGACAGAGTAAAGCTGAATTACCTATCCTGTTAGCCATATGCCGTGACTGTTACTGGCATGCTATTAATATACTGACTATTCTGTTATTCATTGTTCTATTTCACATAATATGCATTGAAATGTAATGGGGCTACTTCCAGTGTCCTGGCATGCTGTTATTACTAACAATGGTTTTGTTTATAACTAACCTAAATATATTGCTTCACCTCCATAACCACAGCACGTCAGGGTAGGCCGGTTCCTGCTGATCCACCTACCCTACCACAGCTGGCCATGGCACCGGGTCCAGGCACATCTGGGACCCAAGCCAGTGGTGCCCCCTCTTCTGGCCCTGCACCACCTTTGGGTGGAACTGAATCAGGGGATGGGGCCCATCCTCTCTGGGAGCAGTGGCAGAGTGGTGGTAGTCATCTAGCATCGACTATTGGCCATGGTGTGCAGGACTGTTCATAGGAGCTATGAATATCACCTACACTAGATTGAGGGCAGACTCAACAACTTGGTGGGACCAACTGGCCCTGGTGCCCAGCCTCCAGCACA
This sequence comes from Protopterus annectens, assembly GCF_019279795.1. NCBI lineage: Eukaryota > Metazoa > Chordata > Ceratodontiformes > Protopteridae > Protopterus > Protopterus annectens. Next base: position 406,093,237 of record NC_056731.1, on the reverse strand, counting down.
GCCACCTTCGGGGCAGTGAAAGACCAGTGTAGACTCCCCATGGGTGGGGACCTCAGTCACACTGTTGCCATCTGGAGGCACACGTATTTCGGATTCCACAACACCCTCCATAACCAAGGTGTATATCCCCCTCATGTGTCACATACTGCCCCTGTCTGCTGTATCGTCTCTCTGCAATTGCATCATCTCCTACCCAACTTATCTCCACACATGTACCTATAACCCTTCCCCAACAATTCCACTCTCTCCTTAAAAAAAAAAATGGGCACCTGTCCCACAAAAAAAATATATCTCCCATCCATAGCTCTCTATGTTGCACAAGTGTCCACTGGGCACAACTAATTTGGTCCAATTGGCTTGACAAAACATTTATGTTGTCCTCACCCCTCTCTCTGGGGTTTGAGAGTCCACATTCATACACAAAATCTGTCAAACTGCACAGCTGTTGCTGTATAAGAAATGGAAAGCTATGGTCCTTACCTACATCCATCCTGCACATCCCTACCTGCCTTTTACTATGTTTCCCCCACTTACCCCTATTTCACCACTCTCCCATCACCCCCTTTTTCCTTTCTTTTTAAATTTTTAGCATGGGTTTGCACAGAGCTAAGCGGTGCACAGAGCAAACCTTCTCAAACCTGCTTAAAAGTGCTGTAATAATCTTATGTGTTTCTCACAGCGGTAGGCACATGTACAAAATAATCACCCCTTCTAAGTTTCAAACACAGACCCCTGTCAACTACAGCCTACTGCACTAACCCACTAGGCCACACAGTTGCTAATTAAAGCAGGTGTTTCCAGCAATACATACTAATTGCCACTGACAGAGTGAAATCAAACCTAATGTGACAAATGGGAGTTTACCTGGAACTCTGAGGCAGAAATACACCAGTAGACAGCCAAATAAATAATAATGGCAGTATCTGAGACCTGGAATAGCAGATAAATGTTCCCTTTTACCTGCAACATCTTCAAACACACTTGTTAAGACATCAGTGGCAGAGTACATATGTTCAAATGGGACCCTGCTCCAGAACACCTGCCTTTGAAAGCCATGCAAATACTGATGGATGCAGACAATGTGTGGCACAGCCTGTATGTCAGCACATATATCCGGCAAATACACCTGCTGTAGCACTGACTTAGTAGCACACTCTGTTAAATGCCTTGCTTACAGAATATTCGGCCACACACAGTCCTGGGTTTGAATCCAGTGTGTTGCACTTCAACTACATTATTGTGAGCACACCCAGTAATCACTGACTCAAGGAATTTTAATCTCCATAGGTTACTGCTACTGAATTATCAGCTACCCAATTTTGCAAGTCACAGGCCTGCAGGTAGGGACACACTGCACATATTTGTATAGACTAACTATATCTCACCTACTACTCTGCTACTGGCACTGTTGCATAACAGATATACTTTAAGCACATGTCTTGATTGGACAGTAATGGGTAACTTTACCCTGGCTCTGCTGTAATGAGAGGGCTGCCACAGCTGCCACAGTTACACTTACAGCTCGTAGGCCTACAAAGTGTTCACACTCCCTTCACTTTGTCCTAGGCTGCAGCAGCAGCTACCACCTACAGCATACATAACTGTATCCTAAGGTAGCTGCTACAGACTGACCATACCTCCCAACCCCCCATAACAAGAGATCTGGACACAACCATACATAAAGGGGGGCAAAGGCCCAGTGATAGATATGTTTCACAGTTTGCCCCTACAAAGATAGTGAGTTGATAGAATAGCAGCTACTGCATTACCATGCATATTCTGATGGTTATGAAGTATGACACTCACATGTCTCTCTCCCCCTTTTGACCTCAACCCACAATGTTTGCCAGTGACCTGCCAGATGACCACACTGTCATGGGACACTGACCAAACATATGAGGCAAAACTGTGGCCATACTTCATACATCTCTACAGTGGACAGTATTTGTACTTACCCTCTGTGATGCTGTATTCTCCACACCACAGTAATGTCCATCTCAACAACTAAAAAAGGGGCCAAGGCCTATGTGAAGGCCTTATATATTGCACTGTGGTACCATGTCATTGGCTAATGATAGTGCAATTCAGCTATTACAGATGCAATTAGCAATTCTGAGCCACAGATTGGTGCACAGGCAATTACCTGTTAATGAGCATTACCTACAAAAGGCAAGCAACTGCTTATGGGGAACAGGTCTGTTTGAGGTCTTACTCACACAGACAGTGTATATGCAAAGCATTTGGAGAAGAATGTTTCAATAAAAGGAAAACATCACTCTACCAGGTATGTACTACATTCCTTCACAAAAAGGGATGCAGATGGGAGGAGGTATGGGGAATAGGGATTAAAACAGTAGGCTTGTATTAGATCTATGATAATGACATGTCAGTGATAGTCTGCTGTCCAACACCTACAGGCATGCCTCTCAATTGTCCCTGTCTTGAATCACATCTCTGCTCTGTCCCTGTCAATCCCTCCTAGAACGATTAGCTGTTGTAGTGAAGATAGTGGATAACACATAAGACATACAGTGCTAATAACTAAGGGTGTACACTCCATAACATCAAATGGATTAAACTTCTCAAAAGCCGACTTCACACTTCTAAAAACTAGTGTGGTCTCCTTTAAGGCCCCTGAGCCAGTGGTAAACATTACTCAAACCACTGAATCACTTACAAATGCCTTCTACCAGCACCTACAGGACTGCATGGATCAGGCAATCCCAAACAAAACTAAGACTCTTTGTACCAAAGGCAAGCGTCCAGTCTGGTGGACCCCAGCCATAAACAAGCTCTACAACAAAAGGAGGAAGCTACTACAAGATAGAGCAAAATCCTTTAAAGGTAAGACACCTTTGATCATTATAAGTAAAAACTAAGAGCTCTCATAAAATCATCCAAGGCAAATTTTGAGAGAAAAATCGCCAAGGACTCAAAAGACAATCATAAGGCCTTCTTTAGCTATGTTAGAAACCTAGGAGGAAACTCCCAGATATGCTCAGAATTAGTTCAAAATGATGTGAAGATTACTGAACCTACACACATTGCCAACATACTGGCTGACAGGTTCAGTGCAAACTTCTCCCAAAAGGAGAGATATCTATACCACAGGATTGTAGCCGCCCAAACATCTCCAACGCCCAGGTGAGAACTGCTCTCTCCAAAGCAAAAAACACAGCATCCATGGGACCGGATGGTGTCCCCGGCTGTGTGCTCCACGAACTCAATGAGGAATTAAACCCGCAGTTAGGACAGCTGTTTAATCTTAGCCTCACCTCAGGATACGAACCCAAGGAGTGGCGCACGGCGACTGTGGTCCCACTTCACAAGGGCGGTGCCTCCACCGACCCTGGAAATTACCGTCCCATTAGCTTGACAAGCCTTATCTGCAAAGCCATGGAGAGGATCATAATGGAACTCATAAATAAAGACATAGGGAACTTGCAGACTTTGGATCCAACCCAGTTTGGCTTTGTCAAAGGCAGATCATGCCTTTTAAACTTGGTTGACTTTTCGAGACAGTCACCAAGGCCATTGATGAGGGAAAGGCAGTCCATACAGCCTACCTTGACCTGGCAAAGGCCTTTGACACAATACCCCACTCAGGTATCATCGAAAAACTCATCAGCTTGAATGTAAACCCATACATCACAAGATGGGTTGCAAACTGGCTAAGTGACAGAACCCACAGGGTCAGAGTTGCTGGAGCCATGTCAGACTCAAAGCCTGTCACAAGTGGTGTCCCACAGGGCTCAGTCCTGGGTCCACTCTTGTTTGGCATCTACTTTTCTGAAGTACAAGCAAACACAGGAGGGTTATGGCTGACAAAGTTTGCAGATGACTGCAAACTGGGCGCCATAGTCGAAAACACATCTGACACAGATATCCTTCAGAAGGGCCTCGCAGAAATGGATAACTGGTGCCAGAGCCATGGCCTAAAGTTAAATGCCAAGAAATGCATAGTCATACCCTTCGGGAAAAACAAGGTTACCCCTAGCTACCATATAGGTGGCAATCCACTGAGCACAGAAGAAGTCATCAGGGATCTGGGGACCCAGGTTGACAGTAGCCTTCGCTTGACACTCATGTTGCTAAAGTGGTTAGGAAAACCTTCTACATTGCCCACCTGATCATGAAGGGATTCACATCTAGATCAAGGGAGGTCATCGTCCCCCTGTACTCATCACTCATTAGACCTATGATTGAGTACAATGCCCCATTCGGAATGTATCTGACCCGACACCTGCAGCAGCTGGAAAGGCCCCAAAAGTTCCTCACCAAAAGGATAAAGGGTCTCAAAATATGTCTTATGCTGCCCGACTGAAAGAACTCCAGCTCTATTCAGTCTCATACCGCTTGCTCAGAGGTGACCTGCCTGACATATAAGGCCATGTCAAACCCTGATTTGATGAATATGCTTCACCTCAAAAAATCTAGATCCCTCAGAACCACAAGGGCGGAGACTTAAACCTTGACACGGTTATTAATAGAACATGCTGGAGGGACAGATTCATCACCCAGAGACTCCCTATGCTGTGGAACAAAATCCCGGTACATGTGAGGCAGAGCACCTCGCTGGCCTTGTTCAAGAGGAATCTTGACCAATGGATGGGGGATCGCAGATATACCCCAGGGATTACTTCAGTGTCATTGCTTGACAGAGGCACAGCAAAATAATAGGCATAGTTTTATTCAAACTAAAGGGGTGGCAAAAGCCAAATAACTATGGGCTAGGCTTATAAATGCCCTTGGGCAGATAGCCTAGTATGAACCTATGAACCTATGAACCTATTCACCTCCTTTCAGTCTGTCAATGTCACACATAAATATTACTAACATTGTACAATTGTCCCTGAATGTCCCTGATGTGCTCTGGCTAAGTCCCTGTTTTCATGGACATTCATCCCTGCCTGCCTGAGAGCTATACCTAACATACCTCTCAACCTCCTACAGTAAGAAATCAGGGCAAAGCCATATGTAATGGGAGGACAAAGGCCCAAACTCAGTGACAGAGTATACATATTGGCCATACAAAGTAAGGATGTGATTAGAGTGACAGATATTACTGTAGCATAAGGGGGTCTAATGGTGTGACAATTAGATTCTGTGTCAGTTTTCTGACAACAACCAACAACCAGTGGTCAACCATTTGTCATATATGCATAAGTTTGTGCAAGAAGGACCACAGCTATGAAGCAAACAACTGCTTATGGGGAACAGGTCTGTTTGAGGTCTTACTCACACAGACAGTGATTCTGCAAACATCTGCATAGTTGAGGGTATGATGCCTACAGGGAACATATATGACAGCAGGTTTGCATTGCTGTCTATCATTCTGACACACTGGTGTGGCTGGACTGTCCCCATATAGTTGTTGGAATAGCACATTGCTAGTTGTCCAACACTGGCCGTGTCACATATTAATGGGGATTTGCCCATAGGGGACACACCACAGTACACTGCAGTGATGGCTGTAGAGATATACAGCAGAATCTGTCACAGCACACAGGGACATTACCCAGTAGTGCTACTATCTTGGTGATAGCCACACATGTAGTGTGTAGCCAAACTGTGGGGTATGACATGTGATGGAACAATGGGTGTGCAGGGTGTGTACATAGTGGGCATCCCTGTTTCTGGTCCTGTAATGTCTTCCCCTTTTGTTGTCTTACAGGAACGATGTGCCAACAGAGACACCCTCCAATTTCATCTGCAGAAAATGATGCTATACTGGATGCCCTCAGACTCAACCATCACATCATGCTGTCAACAGGTTGCCACAATCATAAACAGCAGGCAGCATTGTGGGCTGACCTTGTGAGGGCGGTTAATGATATTGGCCAATAGGACAGGACCTACGAGCAGTAGGTTCGACACCGGGCCACAGATATGGTCAATGCAGCATGTCAAACTGCAGCTGCTGTTGTCAGCAATCATGCTACCACTGGTGGAGGGCCTGCAACAAAAAAAACATTCTCAGCCACAGAGGAATACCTGGAAAACCTAGGATCAACCTACAACTCCCAGCCAACCATCACTCCATACATCCTTGAGGTGGGTACCACAGTGTCCACATCAGAGGAGTGTCCAGGTAAGCTGACTGTGTTCACCAGTATAATACATGAGAAGTCACTGTGGCAGGCTCTACAGATCAGTACATGGGTGTTGAGGGTGGGGGGGTTGGCTGTTACCAACAGTTGTGCACACATACTCAGAATGTCACCAATGTAGCCAGTATCACATTAGCTATGGTACATGTGAATATATGCACATATTACCCAGTAACACTGCAACATTTGGTGTTGCTGACAATACCTCTCTCTCACTTTTTCACAGGTATGTCAGGTGTGGCTGGAGTTCGTGGTCCTGTACCTGGTAAGTATGATACTGTTGCTTTGCCAGATCAAATATACACTATGAATGTTAAGGGCTATCAGTTAGCCTTTTGCACAACTGTTGTGCTTAGCTAGAGTAGAATAATTGTATGTTCCATTTCAGAGCAGATAACTACAGTGCATAGCCTAGGAAATGACAGGACTGTATTTGTACAAACATTAACATGTTTGCACTTATAGTTATGAGCAACTATACACCTACTATAAATGAGGCAATTACTCCAAAATGCCCATTCGAACACAATAGGGAGTAGTGCTACTGCAACTTGCATATCATTGTCAAGATAATTGTACTGGGTTTTATGTGTAGTTTTGTCACATGCACTGTCATATTGCATACCTCACAGGTGTATTGAACTGGCAATGTTACCCAGATGTAGGTGACGTGCATGTTATACAGGCTTGGGTTGTGTGTATGTTGTGAGTGTGTGTGTTGTGCATGGGATCAGAGATGAGAAGATGTAGGACATGTAATCCAGATGTGGATCTTCATCTGTATCAGTCTGTGTGGACTACCATACATAATAGTGCAGGTGGTAATGTACTGCTTTTGTCTTGCTTCTCACAGGTGAACAGGGGGGCTGGAGTCTGCCCTCCTCACAACCTGATTTCAGTGTCTCATTGGACTCTGATGATGATGGTGGCCAAAGTGAGGAACAGGCGGGGTTGTTGGTGGCTGAATCTGTCCTAGAGGTTGACATCCCTCTTCTGCCACCATTGTCCCTGCACACAGTCAGTATGCCCACACATACCCATTCACCAGAGGCCACAGATTCTACACAGTCAGAGGGTGGTGACATAGTACAGAACAGTGTGAGAATTATGGTGTCAGTGAGTGTAGACATTGGCCATAACCAGAGAGCTGGCAAGGTCCGATACAGGCAGATTGACAGGGGTGCTCAAAGGAAGACTGCTGCCCATACACTTCCTGTTGCAGTTGTCACATTGCGGGTCACTCACTGCATGTTTCAGGCTGTCATGGAGGCACTGGTATGAGCTGAACACACCAGATGGATGCTTAGGGTTATGGATGCAGCACAGTCTAACATCTATGACTACCTCCACTGCATTGGTGATGCCATGGAATGCTTCACTGATGTAGTGGACAGATGGTGGGCTCAGACAATGTCTGTCTTTGAGCGCACATTGTGCTGAAACATGTGTTTGGGGTTGGACGCTGGACATGTGGACATAGGCCAGCAACACCATCTGCTGGGAGTCCATGTCACCATGCACACTCACCGTCCTGTAGTGGCAGTACCTCCAGCACTACAGAGGGAGGTGTGCTGTCCATACCATGACATAGCAGGTCATGGGCACATGGTCCTGGGTGGTCCTGTGGGGGGACACAGGCCCAGTAGACATCAGTCACCACTGGTACTAGCACTGCAACTGACCTTGGGCATGATGCTGCCCATGCTACTCATGGAGAAGCCAGTTCCTGTGATCAGGACCAGAGATGGTGAAGTGTCCACTCTACCATATACGGTCCACAGCTGTCCACCATATGCATGTGTAGGGCTAGCACTGAGCTTGACTATGTACACACACACACACACACACACACACACACACACACACACTCCAACACCACTGTCACATACAGGTCACTTACAGACACACACAGCACCTATCCATGGCCCATGTCACCAGCACCCCTTCCTGACTCACACACACATGCTGTCAACTGTATGGTATAGCCTAGGCCTCTGGCAAACCCACACCATCACTGTGCATGTGATGATGCCTGTGCCACATCCCTGACACCCATGCCATCAGTGCAGGGACCTGCATATATGTGTCTGATGCACAGGGTGACTATATACCTTTACATGTGTTTCTGTAGTGTTATGCCATGGCAGTTATTGTGGGCCATGATAGGTACTGTATGCTGGCATGTGGCAGGACTACATATCACACATTGTGTATCTTTGTTGCCTGATGGTACACTGGTGGTAGTGTTACAGAATGACAGGTGTGTCATGGAGCTATGCATGTTTTTGTCCCAGGAGTCTTACAGGTGCAACTATGGACACATGGTGGCAATGCAGTGACACAGGATGTCAAGGCAGCACAGCAGAGATATGACATCAAGGAATGCCAGCATATGTGCACAGCTCCCGAGGTGCATATGTGTAGGACAATGGGGATAGTCAGCGTCATCATGCTTTCATACCCTGTGACACACTCTACTACCCTTGATTCATGTCACCTGGGTAGTCTGCATGCACAACTGTAGATGGTGGTGGACATAATCTATGCTAATGTACAGGAGGGTAATTTTGCACAGGGGTAGGCCACATGGGCATGTCTGTAGTTCTGTCAGTACACACACACACACACACACACACACACACACACACACACACACACACATATATATATATACACACACACACACACACACACACACACACGCACACACATACACACACACACACACACACACACACACACACACACACACACACACACACACACACACACACACACACACACACAGTTGCCTGTTTTGAGATTAGAACCCCTACCTATCTAGCATTACACACTATAGCTCACAGTACTTATCACATGTGCCATACTATTTATCAGATAATACACTGTCAGCCAGTGCTGTTAAGGTGGATGACATCAGCAGGCCTTGTAATGGAGGCCAATGTTGAGACCAGCAGCTAGTCAGTGGTCATAAAATGCATAACCATTGCACAGAGATAGCCCACAGGGGTTTGTCTGAAGTGCTGCATGAGGGTACACACACACACACAGTTGGATGATGTGAGATTAAAACTCCTACCTATCTATATTCACACAAACATGCACACGCAGAGTTGGAGGATGTGAGATTAGAACTCCTACCTAGCTAATATTACACACTATAGCTTGCAGTACTTATCTCATGTGCCACAAACTTATTTATTTATTTTATTTACATTTGTTTACTGGGAAATTCTGACTGGACACAGGTCCTTTTTCAGCATAGGCCTGGGGAGAAAAGCTCCACAAGTACAAAATGTTACAACAGTAGATGATTTTACAGTAAACAACATGGCATGCAGAGTACATAGAACAATAGTAATAAACAAAACATACAATGGATAATGAGTACAAGACAGTTGTTAAATTGAGTAGACAAATAAACAATACCTAATGATTAAGCTGATAATAAAATATATAAAGAAATGGATTCCAAAATGGTGGTCGTCTAGTGTACAGCTTATGCACAGAGCTCCCTACCTCAACTACATTCTCTAGGATTCTACACACCTCGAAAAGAGCTATTTTACCTTCATCTCTTCGGAACTTTCATTACCTCTGCAGCCAGCAAAACTCAAAACAGCTTTTCAACTTTTATAGCTCTTCCACGGTGCTATTTCCACAAGAGATCCAGGGGGCCTGCTTCTACTTGAAATACTCCTAACTTCACATGGCTAAACAGATAAAAATGACAAATGATCCTATTACAATGGATACACAAACAACAAAAGCCAAATCCTCAGCAATATTTTCACCTGAAAAAGAGGGACTTTCAAAGAGACAGAGAACAAATAAACAAAATGTGGAGCCTATTAAAAGCAATATTAATACCAAAGAAGATTCCAACTTCCACATGGATGAGCTGAAACAGGCCCTCCAACCCATTCATTCTGCCATACAAAGTTTTTCGGAACAACTTTCTACTTTTGGAAAATCCATCAATCAAATTGTTGACAGAGTAGACACACTTGAACAAAAAACACAATCTAATGAGTTTCAAATACAGTCCTTATCTGATGATTTGTGCGCCAAAACAGCTTCTATATCAGATCTACAGATAAAACTAACAGACCTCGAGGCTAGAAGTAGATGTAATAATATCTTAATCGGAGGTCTTCCAGAGAACTATGATAGTCAAGGCTTACTTAATGTCTCAAAACAAATATTTGAATCACTACTCCACTCAGAAGGTGAAAATAATGTAATAATTGAGAGAGCCCATTGTGCGCTACATAAACGCCAAGATGCCTCAGCACCTCGCCAAATCTACACAAAGTTACTTAACTTTCAGATTGCCCAAAAGATTCTGTACTCGGCGAAAAAACACAAAAACTTCATGTGGAACAATCACAAATTAACCTTCTCTCAAGATCTACCCCTTTCTATCAAGGAGAACAGACAAAAACTAGCTCTGTTTTGTTCTGACCTTATCAGAAGGAATATCAGATTCCAAATGCGCTTCCCAAACACACTGATCTTCTTCCAAAATGACATTAAATATACAGCAACCTCCCAAAGCGAAGCAAGAGAAGCCTTCCTTAAAGCATTCAACAAGGTTCCTGAACCTTTATAAAATACTAATACAAGCGTTTTAGCAGATGAACTTCCTATAAACTCTGTTTACTCACCGGATGCTTCATTGACAACTCCACTCACTAATTCAGCTCCAATACAGTTCTTTTATTATGGTTAAAGATGTTTAAAATGTTTTTTTCCTTCCTAGAGCAGATCCACGTGTCAAGCAAGGAACTTATGTACAGCGCGAGGTTCCCAGTAGGATATCTTTAGCTGGGGACTCTCAGGAGTGCACGCTCATTAGGTTCGACCTCTACTAATCGCGCTTACAGCTCTTTATGTAGTATACTGTTCCTGCATACAAAATTATGGTCCTGCTTAAACATTTTAGCTCAAAAAGCATTTTCTGCAATAGGGACACTCTAGTTACACTGAGCGGGGATTGTTTTAGTCTGATAAACCTCCCTTTGTTCAAGATGAATAATTTTGTGTTCAACATGCTTAAACAAACAAACAAACACACGCTAAGCTAACATAATGCAGTTAGCAGCCCAACATATGTCATGAGGAGCTGTTTAGTATAACTGCAGTAGGATGCTGTAGCAAGATTGTTTAGATAAAAGCATGATCATAGCAAAGTCAGATCAACTGTAGTAATCACTAAATGGTCACAAACATCTAAGGTAGCCAGTGTGAAATCACTTACACATATTGCAACACTGATATCCTGTTTTACTGAAATGGCTGAAGATTACAGATATGTAATTATATATTCTGAGATGGGAATTAAAGGAAATATTCATGTGTAAGATGCCAACAGGGGTAAGGTGGCCACAGAATCAGACATAAGGCTGCAAAGTAATTTAATGATATAATTAAACATGCAGAAAACAGTTGAGAAGGGGTACAAAGACTACTCAAATATCAATCAGAAGTCCTTATACCTAGTAAATGTTTAACACAGATGGGAGGGAGGGGTACAGAAATGTAACAAGATTCATAGATTTAAATCAGTTCTGTTATTATTAGAGCCTGATCAGTGTAAATACTTTTTTGCCCAACTACATCACAAATATCTATATTGTTCAGCTCCTTAAACTTTTACAACTTCTGCTATACTGTTATATACACCAGTAACATGTTTTTGTATATGATAAGCTCCATGAGGTTTTGTTTGTGTACCAGTCCTACACATTACCTGTTTTGTTTGTGATTCCATAAGAGTTGTTCTTAATTGTATAAAATCTGTTTTCCATGGGTTTCATAGATCCTCATTTATCATACACATTAAGATTAAGCGAACAGGCTTGTAACTATATGTTAATTTACATTGTGTCATAGCAATTTGACATATTAGTAGGATTACTTTTCATTTATGGATGCTTTCTGTGCACTGTAGTAGGGATCTAGTCTGATGATCTTTTGGATGAGATTTTCTTTGTACATATGTATAGAAATGTTATGTTTATTATATGTTTGGTTTTGTACTTCTTCACCTAAGGGGTTTGGGTGGGTAGGCACCGGGGTGAGTCAGAAGGAGTACTTTGCTACCTTTTCCTTTACATTTAAACTTTTTACAAACCCAGGTTTGATGTGGTTCTCCAATTCCCCTTTCTACTGCAATTATAGTGCAGATTCTTTTCAACACTCATTAACCTTTCCATATCTAATAATAAGGTTCCAAATATATAACGTTTCCTTATACCCTGCTTAGTGTTAACCTGCATGAGTTGGTCTGTTGACTCTTGGAATATTAAAGGCTTACAAAATACTGCTAAAAAAATTGCTACTCCACCTTGTTTTTAAATCCCAGGCTAGTATCTGTTTTCTTCAGGAAACACACCTGTCTAAAGAAGATTGGGAGAAAGAAAACAACAGGAAATGGATTAGGTCTATAATAAGTGCCAGTGATAGCTCAAATTCGAAGGGTGTGGCCATTATAATTAAGAAACAATTCCAGGAAGCTATTAACGAGTTTAAATCTGATATAAACGGTAGATGGTGTTACTTCTCATCTATGCTCCCAGACTCCTCCAAACCAGTTCTTTTTTTGAATCTATATGGACCATGCTCTCAACAACAAACCTTTATTTTAGAAATTTATAATATACTAAATTCATTTCCAAACTACTTGTTCATAATAGGTGGGGACTGGAATGCTGTAATAGATCCTAGCTTAGACCGCACCAGTAACTCTTCCTCTTATAACTTCCAAGCTTCTATAGCCCTAGAGGAACTTATCTCAGATTTTAATCTTATTGACACTATTGCTTTTAGTAATATCTTGACCAAAGAGAATTTATATACTTTCTACTCTAACTGCCATAAATCCTGGTCACGTCTAGATTTCTTTCTAATTTCAGACCCTCTGTCTAAATTTAAAAATGCTTTCAATATTGAACCCCGATTTCTTTCAGATCATGCAAAAATCTCCCTCAAAATTAGATTTACTACCCCTACATTTACCTTCACTAACTGGACCCTTAACAATAATTTACTAAATAACAAGGATATACTAAATAAAATTAATAACATGCTATCTGATCTAGACATTAATCTTAAAAAGTCTCAAATTCCACCAGACATCCAATGGGCGGCTTGCAAAGCTGAACTGAGAGGTTTTTTTGATTAATAAAGCTTCTTTTCTTAAAAAAACTCAACAAAAAAAAAGAAATTAATTTGTCCTTAAAACTTTCTTCTTTAGAAAAAAAACAGAGACTATTCCCTGACCCAAAAATAGATGAACTGATCAATACAACACGTAAAGATTTATTTGAACTCCTCTCACATAACTACTCCCTGCAGGAACAAAAATTTATAGCAACATACTCTGAATGGGCACAAATTCCCTCAAGAACACTTGCAAGAATACTAAAAAACAATAATGGTGCTCCTAGAATCTCCACTCTCCATTACCAGGGTAAAATCTACAAATCAGATACTGAAATAATCCAAATATTTTATGAACTATATTCAGATATTTATAGTAGAAATGAACGCAACACGCTTAAACCACAGATGGAGACCTTTCTCAACTCCATCAAATTTCCCTCTCTTAAAGCAAACCAAGTCTCCCTTTTATCTGCCCCACTCAACATTCAAGAAATTCAAAACGTCATAAATAACCTTAAAGTAGGCAAATCCCCGGGCCCAGATGGCTTTACCACTAACTTCTTCAAAGTTTTTAGCTCAAAAATCTCCTCTATTCTATTGAAAGTCTTCAACTTTATTATAAAGAAGGGTATTACTGACCTTCATTGGAACAACTCAAAAACTATCTTGTTATTAAAAAACAAACAAGATAAAGCAGACCCCCACAATTATAGACCAATCTCGTTAATAAACGTTGACATTAAAATTTTTGCTGCTATTCTAGCTAATAGACTCCAAAAGATACTCCCATCTTTAATATCCCCTGACCAAGTTAGTTTTATGAGCAATAGACACACATGGGACAACACCTTAACATTGGATTCCCTAATACAATTTACAAAAAAAGATAAAAACCCGATATACGCCTTAACCCTGGATGCATCAAAAGCTTTTGACAGAGTTAATTGGGACTTTTTGTTTGCTACCCTGTCTCATTTTAATATACCTAAAACGTTCTCTGATATGATCAGAATACTCTATACAAACTCACACACATACCTATACATAAACAAACAGAGATCCAGTCCAATACCGATCACCAATGGGACAAGGCAGGGGTGCCCACTTTCCCCCTTTCTTTTTAACATTTTTATTGAGCCCTTTTTTTATATATCACCCAAAACTCACACCACTCTATTCCTAAAATCCTAAATACTCAAGTTGCATTATCGGCTTTCGCCGATGACCTAAATCTATACTTTCAATTTCCCAATTCAGATCTACCTAAAATTTTAAACACCGTCAGGAACTTCTCTATTGCCTCAGAATACCAAATTAATAATAAAAAATCACATATTTTCCCAATCAACCCTAATGTCCATAAATCTTTCTATTTTCTTGAGTCTTCTTTCCAAATAACATATAACCTTAAATATCTCGGTATTCACTTTGAACATAACCAAGCTTCCATGCTTCAAAATAACCTACTAAAAACATGGTCTAGTATACATCAAGATCTACAAAGATGGAAACTCCTGAACCTAGTGTTTTTATCCAAAGTAGCAATAGTGAAAATGAATGTTCTACCCAGACTCCTATATCAATTCAATGCTTCTGATATGTTGGTTCCTAGTAACTTTTTCTCCAAAATTAACAAAGATCTAGCCAAGTTCATCTGGTTTCCTAAGTCAGTCAGGATATCTTACTCCAAGTTAATCTACCCTAAGGAGAAAGGAGGGCTAGGCCTTCCAAATTTTCAACTTTACTACAAGATCATCTGCTCTAATAGGGTCTGGTCTATCTCAAATATTAACAGTAAAGCTCATACTCACTATCCATCCTGGATGAAAATTTGGCATCACCATATTATCTCTAACAAAATTAACCCACAGGCTATCCCCTTTCTATCCACTACTTCCATGACCAACTGTAAACTAGCTCAATCCCTGAAACACAAAATCAGGCTTTTCCAAAAACTGATTAAAGACATCAACCTTGAAAATATCTTACCCCTTCTCCAACCACTACACCATAATCCAAATCTCAAGATCAATAATAAAATGTTTGACCTCACTGAATTTCCTCTCATCAAGGATCTTAATATATGGGATATCCTCAAATATAGGACTAAAACCCTTGCCGAGCTACGGTTAATTCTTGGGACCAATAACAAATACACAGTTATTCTCTGGCAACTAAGAGATTATACTTGCACAACCTATCAATCTCTCTCCCAATCTTCAGGAAATCAACAAACTAGGTGAAATCATTTCTGCAATCTCGAGCCCTAAAAAAACAATTTCATCCTCTTACAAACTATTGAATGCCTTGCTATACAAATCGAATTGTCTTTTCTCCAACTATTGGAATAACCTTGGCTCCCCTATTACAGAGGATCAAAAACTCTCAGCCATAAAATCTACTTTAGAACTCTCCCTCTTCAAAAAACTCTTATATACCCAACTGATGCTGAACAATGACTCTTACTACACTCCTGTAACACTTAATAAATTTAACCCCAATCTATCCCCCTCATGCACTTGTTGTCCCTATCCGAGAGCTGATCTACTACACATTATGTGGTACTGCAACCACTCTCACAAACTCTGGTGCTCTCTAAAAGTCCGTCTGCAAAAAATGAGTTACTATAACTCCACACTTTCATGGGAAACAGCCATTCTACATATCCCCCCTCTAAGTTGTCTCAACTACAACTTCACATTTTAATTATTCTCTGTTCCCTTATTAAATTATACATCACAAACAACTGGATGGATCACACCAGACTTTGTTGGAGGGGTTTCAAAGAGATGGCTTACAAACACATTTCAGCTCATAAGTTCATTATAAAGGGTCCCAAGAAGAGAGCCTATTTTAGCAAATTATGGAAACATCTTATTGATTTAATCTTGAGTGAATAATTCCCTATTCCTGCATTTAGTGCAATATGTATCCTTATCCCTGTTATTAACTGGAGATCCACTGCCAACTCAATTAATTTTATCTTTCCTCCTCTCCTTAATGTCTCTGTAGAGGATTGGTAGCATATTATTTTGTAAATACTGTATATAAGTGGTTTTGGTTAGATTGATTACAATGCCTTCTTTTTCCTTTTTTCCTTCTTTTTATGTACCATTGCTAAATTGTCTTCATATCCACAACAACCTGTGATAATTCAACGTTTTATTTTAATGTTCATAATTGCAATGTTCTCTATTTTTCTGTATGCATTGTTTTCTATTATGAAAAATAAAAGAAACATTTGAAAAAAATATATATATAAAGAAATAATGCTGTACTAAGTGAGTAGGAGTTTATCTGTAGTTAGATAGTCAGCCAATGCTCTTAAGGTGGATGACATTTACAGGCCTTGTAGAGAAGGGAGTTTAGAGGCCAGCAGCCAGTCACAGGGCCATACAATGCATACTATTGCACAGAGGCAATACCCATAGTGCTGTGAGGGGATATATTGATACCCCCCCCACACACACACACACAGTTGGAGAATGTGAGATTAGAACTCCTACCTAACTAGTACTACACATTACAACTCAGAGTACCTATTGCACATGCCACAGATTTTGTCTGTTGTATATGTTGATGCAGGTGCAGTACTTGTGGAGTATGCAAAGTGGCATTGTGTTAAACAGCACGTGTGGCCTGCAGAGTGATGCTGCTTGGTACTGTTATTGTATCTTGTGTCCTATGGGTGGGTTACCTGGTAATATCCCTGCTATGTGTGTACACTTACCGGTCTGACCATATGTGGCTGTTAGGAGTTTGACAGGCAGACATGTGGTTAGGGACAATATGGCATGTACAAGGACTGTGTTGCACCCATTGCACATTACACCACCTGTGTATCTATGTTTATGTGCAGGGTGACAGCCCACAGGATCAGGAGTCTGTGGATGAGTGGATTACGAACTGCTGCAACCTTGGTCTGGTGCTATCGGAAGGTTGTCTCCTTAAATGCAGTTGTGTGTGCCAGTAATGTAAAAGTATGTGGGTAGTCTATGTATCATTGTCCTTTATATAGCTATATATACATATTGTTATCATATATGTGTGTAACATACTGACAGAGACACTAATCAAGCATAAGGGGGTTAGGGAGAGACAGTTATGTATATGTAGCTGTATGCCTGTACAGACATATTTCCATATAGCAGGTCTTTGGGCAGTAGAGGCAACAGACTTGGGCTCTAGTTAGCTAAGTGTAGGAGCATGCCCAGTGTTATTGTCAGTACTTAAAAGGTGACTCCAGGCCAGAGCTACCTGTACTCCAGTCTGGGATTATTGTGTGCCTCAGGCCATTGGCTGCTGCCTCTGTTAACACAGTTCTGCAGTTGCCTGATATTGTCCAAGGCATTCTCCGGCTGTTTGCTGACCTTAATATGCAACTTAAACTTAAGAACTGCAGAGAGCTGCACAGAGTGTCCAGACTCTTGCCACATATTTTTGGTGCGTTTCACATAACATTGTTGTTTTCTTGCAAATTAGTGGCAAACCAGTCAAGCTTGACATAAATGAATACTGACAGATATTTGAGTTTCAGACTCCATGCACAGCAGGAGAGTCATGCAAATGCAGGACCTGTTCTTCTATCCATGCTCTATGCTTGTAGGAGCAATTATTTAAAACCTGTCCCCAAGTTGTGGGCCTTGGTTCCATGTTTATTCACTTTATTTCAACAGATTTCCTGCTGTCAGAGGTAGAGAGGTATGATGTGACTGGGGTAAATGGTGACACACCACACAGAGGGTGACAGTCTGCATACAAACCAACACTTGGACAGTGAATACTCCAAAAAGGCTGTAGCTTAGGTGCTAGAGTGTTTTATTAAACTTTATTTTGGTTATTTTTGTCTGCTGCTTTATTCACTGGCAAGTGTTTTTGTGTTCTTTTTGGTGCTTGTTTTGGTGGTTTTGTGTGACAGTCTGCATACTTCTCCCTGTACATGTTTTTTGCAGAATGTCCAGCATTTCACCCCATATCTCAGCTGTGTACCTCATACATTTGTGGTTTCCTGGAGCTACACTGTACATTGATTGCTGACTTGTACCTACTGACACATTTAACTGATAGCCTTTACATCCTGCAGCTAATCTGACCTGTTCCAGCCTGCTGTTAAAACTAGCCACCTGCTAGGTTACTCAGCGCATGTATAATGTCTGTCTGAAGGTATGGCCCTTTGTGCCCCCATTCACGCTGGCTTTGCCCAGCTGTCTTGCAGTAACAGATTGAGAGGTTCTGACAGTCTGTGGGACTACCACCATATATGTACCACACATGCAAAAGATGTTGGATGCTTCCATATTCGAACCATCAACACCATCACACATGCTACTGTCCCTTGACCACTGAGACATACTGGCTGGCAGAAAGAGAGGTTTCCTCCCTCACA
This sequence comes from Protopterus annectens, assembly GCF_019279795.1. Lineage (NCBI taxonomy): Eukaryota > Metazoa > Chordata > Ceratodontiformes > Protopteridae > Protopterus > Protopterus annectens. The sequence continues at coordinate 406,074,574 of NC_056731.1, read as the reverse complement.
CTATCAACAAGATAGGGAAATTTTCTGGTCTGTTGGTATATCTTTGCAGACTTACTGTTACAGTTGTATGGGAACACTGATGTGTTTGGGGTGGGAGACAACCAGCCTATGCTCTGCTGGCATAGACGGTTGTGCGACTGTCCTGTGACCCCACTGTTTGACATCTCCCTGGACTACTGTTGTGCAATTTCCAGCTATGTGATCTAGTGGCTATTATGGGGCACATACTAGTGAACAGAGTACCTGTTCTCCCAAGTGTGTGTTAGATCTGTACAAGTAGCTGAGTAGCCCACTAGATCTCTGCAAGTAGCCCAGTAGCACACTACATATAGCCCACTATATTCCCTTGCATACATGCAGCAGGTTCATACATATGCTACCACATTCTAGTACCCCTTACAGGTGGTATACAGGAAAGTGACTCACCTTGCGAATACAGCAGTTGACAGACCTGCGGTTTGGGGCTGACTGTCTGATGCAGACAGTCCACAGCCAATACATGGTGAGGTACAGGTTGTGTGGCCTGGCTGGTATCATTTTTAGTGATATGTATGCGAGTCAGAGTATGGTGTCAGTCCCTAGGGCCCTAGGTTGTCAGTGCATGTGCTATACGTTGTCTCTTGGCCAAGGCCAGAGCATATTGGGCATGCCTACATCTCCCTACAGGGACAGTCTCAGGGGGTTACTCCTCCGAGTCCACCTGTTGGTGCATCTATGGTGACCTAGGCACTGGTGAGGGGCTGTGTATCCCTTCCTTTTGCTGATCCTGCTGCAGCTGTTTCCGCAGGATCATATTGTGTAGCATGGCACATACTGTGAACATCTGTGCACATGTGGCTGGAGAGTACTGCAAGGCTCCCCCAGATATACTGAGGCACCAGAACTGTGACTTCAACAGTCCAAACACATGCGCTATGATGTTTCTGCTTTGTGCGTGTGCCTCACTATGGCATTCTATGGTGGGTCTGTGTACATTTCTGATGGGTGTCATCATCCATGGTTCCAGTGTGTAGCCAGCATCTCCAGGTAAATGGCCATGTAGGATGTCCCCCATAGCAAACATCTGGTACAGCTGTGATGCATGCCAGATATGGGGGTCATGATAACTGCCAGCACACACATTCATGATAATGCCCTGGGCATTGCACATGACCTGGCAGTTGATGGAGTGATACCCTTTGCAATTGATGTAGATTTGACCCTCTTCACCAGGTGGTGCCTTGATGTGTACATGAGTGCAATCTATGGCATGCAATACCTCAGGGTAGTGTGCTACATGGTGGAAGAGTCGCATACTGCTGGTCCTCTCCTCAGGGATGTGGGGAAGATAAATGTGCTCACTGGCATGTGGTAGCATGGCATTCAGGAACTGGTGGAGTACCCTGGAAGCAGATGCCTGTGAGGTCCCCATCATGACCCCAGTTGGTTTTTGGAAAGTACCTGTAGCTAGTATCCTAAGGGCTACACATATCTTTGTTTCCAATGGGATGGGTTCCCCTCTGTTGGCTCTGAGTTGAAGTCAACAGAGCTCACTGAGTTGTAGTGTGCCCCTATCCATCCTATAGTGGTCTACAATCTCCAGCTCATCTACCTCCTGATAGGTTATCCTGGGCCTGAGCACTCTTCTCCTTCTCAGTCTAGGCCTATGGTCAGCATCAGCAGTAGCTGCATTGACCTCAGCATCTAGCACCTACATATGTAGCAGACCTGCATTAGCCCCTAGCATTCTCTAAGTTAAAATTCCCATGTCTGTAATCCAATGGTGCAGAGTATGGGGGAAAATCAGATGTAGGGTGTATGCATACTTTATAGTGCTCTGCTATAGGTGTACTCTGTGTGATTGGTTAGCTATGATGCATTCCGCCTGTCAAGTCCATCATTAAGGAGTTTAATGGCCCTAGTTTTAGTGAAACAGGGCTCACCAGTCATTAATATCTCATTGGCTTTCTCAGCCAAAGTGCCGTGAAATCCCACCGCAAAGAAAAACAAAGCTCAGCAGTCAGAAGACACCCCCTCCCCATGGCAGGTCACACTCAGCATGGCTGCACGCCAAGCAAACATGCTCAGATATGCTCAAACCCACTGAAATACACACCCCTCAGGTAAACAAACTGGTGCCACTGAGCTACAGTGAGCTTACAAGTTTCCAGACACATCCCCTTTTGAGATCAGCTACCTCTTCTGTGTACACCGACATATTTCTATGCCTACACGGATGGGATCTGTGGATACAGATACCCATTTGTGCTATTAAGTATCCTCAGCTCATTTGCATGCAGGCCCTGCGTCGTTAGTAACCGCAGCACTCTTACATTGTACATACTCCACACAGGTTCCTCTAATGCATTACTGTTACATACTCACAAAATCTGTTTTTTTGCAATACTTTTTATTTCTTTTTCCATAACAGCATGCTTGTGTACTGTGGCGCACCACGCAAACATACCCAGGATATTAAAAAAATATATATTTATTATTATTTTCCATACGGTACTGGATACACAGTGATTACTTTTCCACATATCTGTGTCCTCACTACTATTTCTGCCACTGTAACTCCACCTTTGCAGCCCCTAGTGTCATTTTTACTTCCTGTACACATAATTTTTCGTGTACATTATGGACACCAACACAGGGTCTGCACGACTGCCCATCTGCTTGCTGGATCACTCTACCTGCCTCATTTGCATGCACGTCACCTGCTTATGAGGTAATTTGCATGCCACAGACATTTCCGTGTTCGCATGCTCGTGCACACCCTGGATCCACTACTGGATCGTACATCTGCTTTCTTCCGTGTAAGCACCATGCCAGTATGCCTACTCGGTTAGTGAACACTTGGCCATCCACTTGAACTTTGCCCTTTACCCCCACGGTAGTGCCTTCTTGGAATTGGTACATTTAGTAAGGGGGGGTATGGGCGGTGAATCTCCCATATAGGGGGGTGTGGGGGTTGTAGCCCCCCACATTGGTGGGTTTGTTTTCTTCAGGTAGTTCTTCCATCAGGATGGCCAAGTGTTTACTTACCTTTCGGGAAACATCGGATTGAGAATGTCGGTGATTTGAAGTGTTGGTAAACTGGGTTTTGGGGAAGTGGACTGTTGGTAAACTGAAGATAAACCATATATATATATATATATATATATATATATATATATATATATATATATGTATTTGCAGTCACAATTATGTATCTCAACAGCTTAAACCTTACTGATATCATCAAATACACGGAACATTTAACTTTTTATTTGGTAAATGGAACAGGGAAACTATTATTTTTTTTTTCATAAAGGATGCAGTTTTAACCTTACTGATTTCAAATACATACACAATGTGATTTTTTATTTGGTAAATGGCACAATGTATCTGTGTTTTTTTTTTTAATTGGCATGTCTGCTACTTTGATTAATTTTGAATACAGAAACTATTACTATTTTTTCACAAAGGATATATAACCGCATTGCTATAAGCATCCTTGATAATCAAGACATGCCAAGTATAAATTAAAACTTGTCTGACACATTACAGTATAACTACTTTGGATTAATCTGCAAAAGGAAAGGGTAGTCACCATGCAGAAAATACAGTGCCATTGGCTCTGTTAGCATACAGTGATACAGCCCTGACTACATGCCAGGTGACCCAAGTCTGATTACTGGCTTAGGCACTTGTTAAAGCTGGTAAAAGGAAAACACAGGAATGATGATGATGTTTAGCCTAATTGCCTCTGGGGGGGTAGTGCAAGTGCTTACCACCTACTCTCTGTGATAAAATCCTGAGAGAAGAGGGAGAGTGCAAGGCCAACTGATCACATCATACATAGAGGATGCAAATGTCCAGTGGATGCTATAGAGAATATGCAAGGGAGTGGGGCTTAACACAAAAACTCTACCACCAAATGTGCAGCTAATGGATTCTACTTCCACTTTGCTTAACTCTAACTATAAAGGAATGAAATGTGTTTTTTGATGTTGATGGTGTTCATAGTGAGACACATTACATAGTCAACTGTTAGTACGATACAGTCTGCATTCAACTTTTATACCACTTAAGGGCAATGCATTTTACTACTATAGAGTATAACAGGGACCGTATTGTTACAATTACTGTATTTTTTTAAAGCATAGCCTGAGCTCTTATAATTTTATGTAGGATTAAATGGGCCACAGTGTGGCCTCAGGTTTTGGATCAGGCCTCTAGTGTTATATATAAAATCACTATAAGCTGATGCAGGGTCAATCTAATGGGCCAAAACACTTTCAAAGCAGATTTTGCAATTACAGTTCATTGTCAATATCTTTGACTCTTTCTACCCTTACAATAATTACAAATTAACAGTAACTAATTTCCTGTCTCTTTTTCTATATATTTTTCTTTTACCCTTGATTCAGACTGCACCATCCATAAGCAATACAGGCAGTAAAAATACTATCCTTTAAACAACAAATTTTTATTGTCTTCCTTATAGAGATCTCCATTAACACAGCCCAATAGCTAATGCTGCTATGTGAAGACATTTATTTTGTGTTGGTTCTGTGTGCTTCTGTAGCTTATCATTTTTAGTTAGGCAAGCAACTATTGCAGTGGAGCTTTTAAGCTAGAAATATCTAGTGAACCTTACCCCACCTCTACTGGGTCTTGGGTCATATTAATTTAGACTATTTCTCTCTCATTCCTTATTATAAGCAAAAGTTATTCCCCGGGTAGAAGAAACACATGTACAAACATTAAAAATATACATTTTGTACTAGCTCCATTAAAGCCTTTTCCAACAACCTGATTTAAGCCCTTCAGATTGCACTACATAAGCACAGGTTTCAATAAGATACTCACCATATAATCTCACTAGAAGTAGATTTTTTTTGTTGTTGTTGCTTACTGTCATGCCATATTCTATGGTTATGCCTGATGATAGATCCTAGCTCCTTGCCTGTACTTTTTATTTATTTATTTTATTTTTGTTTACGGGATAGTTTGACTGGGTCACATGACCTGTTTCCAGTGGAGGCCTGGGGAGAAAAGCTCCACAGTAAAATCAGCATAAGATTCAAATATACATTGCAAAGTGGGCTAGTAACTTGCACATAATTCCATCATTCAGTTTATAACAGAGAAACAATATGCACAGGTTATTTCTGTTTGTTTGTTTTACAGATTTCTTGATATGTTACAGAATATTAACATTTGACGTAATTAGTTTTATAAAACTGATATTTGTACTGCCAGATATGGTGTGGCCATATCCAGAGCCTATTTTAACAAGAGAAAATCTGACATTTTAGATGTGGATAGGAGAATATAGGAGTAGTACTGTGACATGGAGGGGTGACAGAAGTTGCCCTGGGGATATACATGGGCATTGCCAGGAGTTGTATAGCTGTTCCTTTAGGATACAATTTAGGCTTTAAATAGCGGCAGTGTAAGAGTTAACCTGATGTTGGGAGGGAGAGAGTTCTACTACTTACAGACTGAGTATGAGTATAGTGCTTTACCAGGTTTTTTTGAGGTTTGATGATTTTTGAGTAGGTTTTTGTCATCTGATCTAAGTGGTCTAGTTGGCTTATATTGTAATATAAGATTTTGTAGGACAGGACTGGCGGTGGGTTTACAGATTAGGTTGTATGTGATGGTTAGTTGAATGTATTTAAGATGGTTTGGTAATTCAAGCCATATGAGTTCTTGTAAAGGTTTGCAGTGGTGTGTTTGATACTTAGAATTGGTTGCAAAAATGACTATTTTGTTATAGCAAAACGGTTGAGTTTTGTAGGTGAGTAAATAAGCAAGATCCATAGAGGGCAGTAGGAAGGTTTTTGTTAGGACTGACTTTATAGTGGTGGTTAAGTATTGCTTTTTTTCTATAGAGAAGGCCTAGATTTTTTGTGTGCTTTCTTTATGTTTTCTTGGACATGCTGGTTTGGGGTGAGTTTGCTGTCAACAATTACCCCTAGTAGTTTAGTTTTTTGGACATTTTCAAGTATTGTTTTATCTTCAGAGAGGATTTTGAGTGGGTTGGGGTTGGGTATGGTTTTGTTTGGGTAGAAGATGATAAGTTTAAGTTTTCTGGGGGATTCAGAAAGAACTGAGCACATTTAAGCCATGATTCAAATGCAGTAAACGCTGTTTGGGTTTTGTTTTGTAGATCTGGGAGAGTCTGGGAGGTGCAGATTAGCCACCAGCATATTGGATCAGTACTCCGGGGGGTGAAGCCATATGTAGTTTGTAAATATGTTAAATAGTAGTGGTCCCAAGTCAGAGCCTTGGGGAACCCCTGTGGGGTTGTGAAAAAACAGAGATAATTGATTGGACCATTTAATGGCTTGTTTCCTGTCTTGTAGATAGTTTTGGAACCATTTTATTGTGGGAGTTGTACAGCCTAGGTTGGGCAGGGTCCAGTAGTATTGGATGAGAGACAGTGTCAAATGACAGGACAAGAATACAGTGGATACCAAGTATCCCTTGTTTCGGGCCTTATTAACAGTATCAGTGAATGATAGTAGTGCTGAAGATGTATTGTGACCAGGCCTGAAGACATGCTGGGTAGGGGCAAGCAGGTTCTTTTGAAGTAGGAATTTCATCAGTTGTTGGTAGATGCATCTTTCTAGGATTTTAGAGATGGGGATAGTATTAATCTTGGGCAAAAGCTGGATAGCTCGGTGGAGTGTCCACCTTTATGAATAGGTGTTTTATGGGATGGTTTCCATATGCTAGGAACAAAAGATTCTGAGAAGGATCTGTTTATCAGAATGTTAATTGAATAAGAAACTGAGTCTGCTGTGAGTTTCAGGTATTGAGGTGGGGAGATTGTCTGTAGCTGTTGAGCAGGGCTTTAATTTGAGCACAAGATTTTTTTACTTTTGAGGTGGGTATGGGGTGGAAGAAGAATAGGTTTTGAGGGTGTGTGGCTTGATAGTTTGTGGGGTTGTTTGCGTGATCGGATGTGGTTGAAGTAAGATTGTTGGAATCTTAGGTGGGGTTTTGTTGGTGTGATTTGGGTTGATATTTGTGGTTAGTAGGTCAGTTATGGATTTGATGAAGTGTCTGTTAAATTCCTTGGCTATTGGCTATTTGTGCTGGTGGGAGTCCCGTGACGGGGAGAGTTGTTTGTACCTGGGTTGCGGAGCGTACACATTGAGTGCCAGAATTTTTGGGGTTATTTTTATGTTATTTCTGAAGATGTGAGTAGTAATTTCTTTTACTTTTATCGACCAGTTTTGTTACACTGTTTTGGAGTGTTTTAAAGTCTTGGCGAGTTTCAGGGGTTTTGTTGAGTTTCCATTGTTTCCATGCAGTATCCCTAACTTTCATTAGATTAATACATTCTGTGGTTATCCAAGGGGTTGTGTGCTGTTTTACTCTTTTGGTATAAGCAGGGGGGTAAACTGTTTAGTATCTCAAGGAAGGTGGCATAAAAGTGATGTACTGCTTCTTCGAGGGGTAGAATCTTTAGTGGTGCCCAGTTTATATTAGACAATACATTGTTGAGAGATTGTTGGTTGACTTTTTTTGTATTTCTGACTGATTTTAATGAGTGTGTTTTTAAGAGGTAGGTACTGGCTTTAGTGACAAATGTTGGAAGGTGGTCGCTAAGATAGCTTGATAATATGCCAGATGATGAGAAATTAGCTGGGTGGGATACTAAGAGCCAGTCCAGGGTGGAGTGGTAAGTGTAGTCTTTATTATATCAAGGAACAGGAAATTACCTTAACAAGTAAGTGCTGTTTGCATTGACAGTAAACCAGTGGCCACGTCTTAACTTATCAAATTATGCACCAGTATGGGCAGAGTTTATTGCCAGTGACTGATACAGCAGTATCATGAGCAAGGGCCTTGATGTGTTCACTGTAGCACCTTTTGTAAAACAAGTAAAGACTCTAGAATGAACATCAATTAATCATATTTATTCAATGGCCATGATGACACGCATGTGTGATGCACCTCCATCCTGCAACCCATTCCAGTTTTACAATATTTCAAGAATAATAAACTAGTCCTTCTCTCATTCTATGTGACTCATACCTCTCAAAAGGCAGACATTGGAAACAGAAATGAAGATCCTTGAAAAGTAGATACGCTCAGCCCAAAAAATCTGGACATCTAATTAGCATACAGTTTAAATAACAAATAATACATAACACTTCCTGTTTTCATTAGGAATGTGAGATATTACTCAAAAAAATTATTCAAAAAACAGAGTGACAAAATGATGGAAAAATATGAGCACATTATAAAAAAGAAATCTGTAGACTTTAATACACAGTACTGCAAATTTCTGCCACATAATGTCATTTACTTTTACTCGTGAAAAAAGATACAAGATGTGTGCATTTTTTTCCTTAAGTTATTGGTGCCACTAGTATATTGGTCATGTAGTGTGTCTTTCTGTATACTACACAATTTGAAAAATCATATGTGTTGAGGAAACTCAGAAAATTGTGTGAAGGAACAAAACAAGCCTTAGAATATAGACACGCCTCCATAAAAAGGTACACCATGTGCAGGGAGTAAACCAGGCCAGAAAATAGGAATGTTCCTTCAATATGGACAGTTTACAGGTCTGGAGTGACTACACTCCAGTAACTTGCTGGATAGTAGCAACTTTATGTACTGTACTTCTCATTTCAGTTTCTGCTTCACCTGTAAGGTAATAGAGCAAGTGTGTCATAAAAGTGGTTGGTGGAGATGTTAAAGCCTAAGACAAGGCAATGGTCTGGATAATTAAACATAGCAGCAGAAGCTTATGTGTGCTGATCAGAGTAGGTCATAAAACACAGCATACACCTGTTCACAAGTGACTGGTATTTAATAAGTACATATTGTAGAAACTGCTGACATTGTTATTTACAGAAGAAGACAGTGGAATTGTTAATCTGGTACTAGAAAAAGAATAACCATGCCCTCTTCCACATGTCCCTTTCTCAAATAAGTCCACAGAATTTCCAATAAAACAGCAGTCATATTCTTCCATTAACTAATGCTCCCACGGCTGCAGTCAAGTTAGATATCCAATGGCTACTACATTCATCTACTGCTTTTCTGTTGGAAGAAAATGTGTTTGCAATTCCTTTTTCTCTCATACTATGGCTTTTCAGTGATAGTGATTGAATATGGCTCCCAGAGATGCAACTTGGACCCTTCTGCTGTATACCCTTTCTTCACCTTCACAGCTTAATATTTATCAGATTTATTACTGCCCCCTCCTTCACCTGCTGCACCCATGGTCAAACATTTTTCCCTACCTGTTGTAGAAATCAAGGGAAAGTACCTTCTAAAGGCAAAACATTTCAAATGTTTAAGTTACTAAGAACCTGCCCTTCTGCTGAGGTTCACTTTAAACGGAATTTATAGTGTTCAACAACATATACATTAAAGTATCTCATACTGGCTTTTTTTACAGAATATGCAAAACTAATCCCTTTCAAATGTGGGATATGAAGTCAAAAACACAAGACAAGGAAACAATATTTTATACACAAAAGAAAGGTGACATCAAAACTTTGCACTGCGATGCATACTTCTCTGAAAAGGTGCAGTTGTAAGACAGTGTGTGTATGAATTATAAAAAAAAAAAACTGGTACAACTATTACCAAGCAGCAAAAATTCAAGCAGGGATCCCTTGGGTGATGGGATCAAACACATCTTACTTGTGGCAGAATAGTGACAAAGCAGACAAAATTTAATAAAATACTTTCAAGTAAAGTGATAAATGCTGTGTATCAAGTATTTTAATAAAATATGTAACAGGGTCAGTTTAAATATAAATGTTGATAGGCTGTTTTATCATCTTTTAGCAATGCAATGCTGAACTGATGTTTCTTTCTCCCTTAAAATACTCACTATTTGTTGATTTAGAATAACATTTTGTTTGGGGAAAGGGCTAACCTGTTCTTATTTTAGACAGTTTTGTTTGTCAGTTGAAAATGGAAGATGTGCATGTAGCCCAAATTCCCTCAACAACTACCATAACCACGTGAACTCTTTACTTCAAGAATGTTTAATAGGGTTCCTGCTTCTCCTCATAATTGGGCAGTCTGGCAGACCCTCTAGTTATGCTAGTTTCGTGGCTCAATTTCTGTGCCCAATATTTACTTCTACTCATCCCCCAAACTTTACTGCACATCAGAAAAGGTCAAACTGGTACTTGCTAACATGTTTTTCTCCACCTGGTATGCTAATACTGTCAGGTACAGGCTCACATTTGGAGAATGTGTGTGAAGTGGTTCAAGGAAAGCAAACATTTTTGAAAAAAAAAACTCATTTATTATCATATGCACTTTTAATGCACCTAAGTGCATCCATTCTTTAGAGTCAAGGGTTGTTTTAACAGCAAACATGAAAATTGTTACCCCCAGTATTTCTTCATAGTGGAAGCACGCTGCCCATTGCAAGAAAACTGAGGCTCTTTTGTGAACCTCGGCAGCCAGTTGCCGTGTGTGTGTGTGTGTGTGTGGGGGGGGCAAAAGCCGTGTAAGTGTTACTGTCAGCGTAGTAATCCTACACTAAACGCTGTTCCAAGGAAGAATTCAGAGCGCAAGTTCTCTAGTATCTCATGATGTAGTTTTGGCCCATGTTGTTGTCCCAGTACTCTCCACTATCTGACTTGTAGCAGACAGCAAAGCAGACAGAAGATCCTTTTTCCAAAAATGGGGGTAAAGCCAGGAAAAATGCAAACTGATCCATTCCACCATCGGCAGAGGTGGCTACAACCTCTTGTGGTCTGGGGACCACATAAACAGCAGGGGAATCCAGAAATGTAGCCCAGTTGTTGAACGTATACCGCACTGTCACCATCTTTTCAGAGCTGAAGTCCAGTACCCTGACTACACCTCTGATCTCACCACAAGTGGAGCTGGTTACCCGCTCCAAACATACTTTATTATCTTGAACCCGCTTTAAGAAAGAATTCGCATCCCCGGGTTGTGCAAAATCAGGTGTCCAGCACTGTGCATTTAAGCAGGACGCAAATTTTTCGCACAGATGGTCCAAGTTGTCAAACTCCACCGAGCAGCTCCGCTGAAGCCTGGAGAAGACGTCAGAGGGGACACAGGGGTCCTCACTATAGCTGAAGTGTTTCACACTAGCCAAGTCGAGTCCAACCATGTCAGCAAACTGCACTCTTTTCCTGCAGCAGCTGGCATGTTTGAGGTCTTGGAAAAGGTCGGCGGGTAGAGATCGGGCTCTACGGCGGTTTGCCCCTGAAGGGTCGTCGTCCTCCTCCTCATCTTCCACCTCCTCCTCCTCCTTCACGGGACTGCAGAAAGGTGCTCCTTGATGTTCGCTATCCTTCTGAAGCTCGCCTCCGCCCACATGAGAGAAAACTTCAGCAACAAGTAGCCCTTGCTGGTCCGATTGCATCTGTAGGAGTGGATTATGCGACTTGTCCTGCACAGCCTCTAGGAACACAGTTCTTTCACTGTCCTTAACATCCATTTCTCGCCCAGTGGGCATTCGTCGAGCCTGCTAAAATACCAAAAGTATGGTTTGTTTGCCTGTGCAAAACTGCCCTTGTATGCCTTTGAAGTCGTTATATTCAACTGTAGTTAGAAACTGCCATTGCGAACCCAGTAGTTGACAGGAGTGCGCGTCACAGTGACGCAACGAAAACAAACAATGAGGAACCTAAGACATTTGAGACAGGCTGGGAAGCACGTATTCTTCACCGGCCCTGTAATGCGATATGTGAGCGATACTCTCTTAGACAGTTGTGTAGTATTCGTAGTGGTATGCCTACTGTGCTGGAAGTCAGACCATTCTACTCCGTGGTTGTCCTGTCAAGCACAAGTCAGGATGGTGTTAAGCAGGTGTGCAAGTGCTGGTCAACAAGTAGTGGAATTGAGACAACATGAGCAAACATTACTATTTTCTAATAAAAAAGCTTTAGACTGAAGAACTACCTAATTGTTTATATACTTCCTAAAATATACAATTTTTTTAGGAATATAACATAAATATAAATTACATTTTTAACACAAGCATCAGTTTTAAGGCAACATCTTCAGAAACTGTTCATGCATTTGGAGTAAACATGCAATTGTTTAGCAAATAAAGACAGGAGACACTCAAAAGAAACTGGAATTTGTAGCCAGTTGAACAAATAAAATTGCCAATTGAAACTGCAGTTTAATTAGTGTTGGCTGTTTTTACTGCTCACTCAAAATGGGCAAACACATTTTTCTCCACCTGGTACGCTAATACTGTCAGGTTTTGGCTCTTCTTATTAGAGTATATGTTATGACAAAAAGGTATGTTTAGTTTTCTTAGATATTGATAGTATGAGGGATTCAAAAAACTCTGTGTAGAGACTGCATGTAGTGTAAACATGTACATGATGCAGTGCCTGTAGTGGTGGTGCACAATGAATATCTATGAAGGTTTGCAGACTTAAACAAGGTTTCCCGGAGCACACCATTGCATCTAGTCATCAAACATCTCTGTCAATGTGGGAAGCACTTCCACATACTACACAACTATACAGATTTACACAGAATGTCCAGATGTTTGCTTCATATTTTTTGCCTGTTACCCATAAATTGTGTATTTCTGGCAAATCATTGTAAACACTTTGACTGAAGTCAGAAAATAATGACAGACATTTCAGATTCAGACTTCATATGCATCAGAAAATTCATGCTAATGCACAACCTGTTATCCTATTAATTCTCTAAGTTTGTGAGAGCAATATTTAAAAATTGTCCCTATATTTGTGCCTTTGTCCCCCATTATTTATGGCGAGGTCCAGTTGTCTTACACTAGTAGGTTGAGAGCTATGTATGTCCGTGTAAATTTGCAGCCTGAAACAGGTTGATTGCAGGACAATTTCTGTCCCTAGTCCGATATATATTAGGATTATTCCTAATTAATATTGTATGTGTAATTGTGTACTACTCTCTCTCTCTCTCTGCCTTTTTTTCCCAAGTTTGCAGGATGAGCCGCTTGTTTGCGCAAAGGACCACCATGTATCAGATATGATCCAGACATCCAAAAATGGAAACCAGATGCATTCACTTAATACTGCTGCGCATTGCTGAGCATCGCGCAAACCCAGTAAGCGAGGCTGATATATGTGAAGTTAACAATGAATACTAATATAGGAAGCCTTATTTAACTAATCTTGTGGCAACAGGTGGTAAGTATCGGACTATAGTACATACAATCTTAGATTCTAGTACAGGGTATGCAAACTTTTTTTGTACTGTTGTGACATTACAGCTTATGCAGATAAAGGGCTACACAGACAAGTTTTGCCTCAATATTCTTGTGGCAAGAGCTGTAAGTTTATTACTACTGTAGACATGATCCTGGGTTCAAATACTTTGTATTCCATATACATTTTACACTTGTTCCATGGCAAATTATATTTACTTCCACTTATAATACCTGACATAGTTTTTCTGATATGACAAAATGTTGATGAATGTATAGTCCAGTTCTCCCAGTTGAATAACAGAGTTGCTTAAGTGGTTGGATGGGAAATAAGCTTGGAATTGGATTGCTTGAGACTGCATATTCTCTACTGTTCAATTCATTTGAAAAGCTGCGCTCAGCTTGCCATCACACAAATTAGCACACTTGTCATGCTAAAGCAAAACCTGTTATTCTATCAACTCTCTAAGATTGTAAGAGCAATATTTCAAAACTGACTCTATTCTTGGCCGTATGTCCACCCATTATTTATGGCTTTATTCAGATGTCTTGCTATGAGAGGCTGAGATGTATAACTGTCTTCCTTTTATCACAGGTGATCATTGAAGTGGTTCTGAGTGGCCACAGTGGTGCAGCGGTTAGCGTTTCTGCCTCACAGCAAGAGGTTCTCCGGTTCGATCCTTGACTGGGTGCCTTCTGTGTGGAGTCTGCATGTCCTCCCTGTGGTCGTGTGGGTTTCCTCCGGGTGCTCCAGTTTCCTCCCACATCCCAAAAACATGCTGTAGGTGGATTGGATACTCTAAATTGGCCCTAGGCATGAGTGTGTGTGTGTGCGTGTGTGTGTGTATGTGTGTGTGTGTGTGTGTGTGTGTGAGTGTGTGTGTGTGTGTGTGTGTGTGTGTGTGTGTGTGTGTGTGTGTGTGTGTGTGTGCCTCCCGTGGAAGGTTGGACGCTGGGCTGGCAACTCGACACCGTAAAACTCCACTGCCAGTCATGAGTGGACAGGTGATCCACTGTGGTGACCCCTCACTGGGAAAAGAAGAAGAAGAAGAAGATCACTGAAGTGGTTCTGTGTTCCCTGCACCACCTGATATCAGTGTATTATCCAACTCTGATAATGAGGGTGGCCAAAGTGAGGCACAACCATGGGTTGCAGAGGCAGCATTTGACACAGAGGATGACACTCAGTGACCCCCCCACTTCCCCCGCACACAGTCAATATGTCAATGCAGCATGCCCAGTCCACTGAGGCCACCGATATTGAACAGCTGGAGGAAGAGGACATTGACCAGGGAAGTGTAGCTACTGCTGCTTCAGAGCCTGTCAACTCCGGCTGTAGCCAGACTATTGGCAAGCTGCCACACAGGAGGCTAGATGGGGTGCTCAGAGGAGGCCTGCTGTCCCACCTCCATTTGGTGCAGGTGTGTCTTCATGTGTAATGCAACCTATGTTTAGGGCTGTCATGGAGGCACAGACATGTCCAAAAAGGCTCTCCAGACAAATGCTCAGGGTTCTAGATGTGGCAAAGTTTGACATCCATGACTGCCTCCACTGTGTTGTTGATTCCATTGATTGGATGAATAACACACTGGAGTGAGGTGTGTCTGTGAGAGAGCGCAAAGTATCTGTCATGGAAAGCAGATTGCCTCTGCTGGAGCATCTGCTGAGAGGGTACTGTCAGTTTAGTGGATGTAGGTCAGTAACTACATCTACTGTGAGCCAATGTGGCCATGTCCGATCATGCTCCTGTAGTGGAAGTACTTCCACTGCTCTATTAGGGAGTGTGCTGTCCACACCCAGATGTGACACTCCATGGGGTCATGGTCCTGAGTATTCCCGTGAAGAGAGCATGTCCAGCAGACTTCAGTCACTTGCAATTAGCAGCTCTGCATCAGACCTTGGGCATGGAGGTGTCAGTGCAACTCCTGGCAGAGCCAGTTCTCATGGTCGGGGTGACAACGATGAACTGTCAACTCTACAATGCACGGCCCACATCTGTCCAGCATATAGATATGTAGAGCTAGCACTATGCTTGGCTGTGTGCACGCAGACACTCACACACCATTGTTAATTTACAGCACCTACAGACACACACACACAGCATTTTCATTGCCCATCTTGTCTGCTTCACTTCCTTACTCACACACACTCACACAACTTTTGTGTCAGCCTAGGCCTCCTGCACTCCCTCACAATACCCTGTGCAAGTGATGATAACTGTGCCATATCCATGTTTTCTATCTTTTTGATGTGGGGATAATAAAGCTATGTGTCGGATGCACAGGGTGACTATTTACAGACATAATGATTACATATGTGTTTGTGGTGCTGAAGTGATGATTGCGACTGTCAGTTATATTGTACTTGCCAAGTTAGATGCTGCCATTATCATTTCACTACTTTACAGTGGATGCTCTCATAAGGGTTGTGAAGTTAACAGCTGAAATTTGTATCACACCATTTGAAGTTTTCCCTGTAATTATTTTATTTATTTTTTTATTTATTGCATTTGTTTACCGGGAAAGTCCACTGGGCTTAAAAGAGCCCATTTTCAGTGGAGGCTGGGGAGAAAAGCTCCAACAAGAACAAAGATATAGAAAATATTAAACATTAATTGGTACAAAAGTAGATACAGTATTACCCATAGTGATTAAGTTATATATATAGAATATATGCATTAAAGCAGGAATTTTGTTGGTTACCAGATGAATTCATTCAGAGAGGTTTAAATAGAAATCTGTTGATCGGCATTATTGCACCAGTATCAGCAAGTAATGAATAATAATTATGGAGAAAATATCATCAGTCAGTAATAGCAAAAAGCAGTTTAGTTACCATATAAGGAGAAGGAGGAGGTTAGTTTATAGAGCAGGTACATAGCCAGGAAGAGTTGAGATGATTTTTCAGTATTTGTTTGAAGGTGGTGGTGCTGCCTGTGTTTCTTATAGAAGGTGGAAGTGAGTTCCATAGTTTGGTGATGGTGAAGGGGTAGAGGAGTTGACCAGGAGGTAAGGTGGGCTTTTCTACTTTTAGAAGTAGATGATTTTTCAGATCTTAGTTGCCTGCTGGGTTGGTATTGGGCAAGTAGTGAGTAGTGTCAAGAGAGCAGGACAGTCTGTGGGTCTATAGATTATTTTGTGTACTGTAGTTGGTTGGGTGAATGAGAGATTGCGGGAAAGTTCCAGCCAGCCTAATTGTTTCAGTGAGTTATAGTGATGGGATGAGAATTTGGCCTTGGTGGCAAATTTGGCTATTCTGTTGTAACACATATCAAGTTTGGATTTTTCACAATTTTGGATAGTAGTGAGGAGAGGGGCACCATAAAGGAGAGAGGGTAATAAAAAGGTGGTGGCAAGGGTTTGTCTAGTAGAGAGGCTAAGAAAATGCTGGTGCCTGTAGAGCATACCAAGCTTTTAGTGCATTTCTTTTATATTATTGTTTATGTGTAGTTCAATGTTAAGGTTTTCATCTATAATAATGCCTAGTAGTTTAGTGTGTGGGACAACTTCTATAGTGGAATTGTCTTGGGCTTGTATAGTGAAGAGTTTTTTTTATCTAGGGAAGTGGTTTTCTTAGGAGTAAAAAGTACTAATTTATTTTTTTTCAGATTTAGGGCAAGATGATTGTTAAGCATCCAAGATTCAGTAGAGGTGAGGGCAATCTGGGAAATTTGCTGGAGTTCAGAGCTGGAATTAGCAGTGCATATTATAGTAGAGTCGTCAGCATACTGGATTACTGAACATTGTGGAAGAGAGGACTGAAAATTGTTAATAAAGATGCTAAATATGACAGGACCAAATTTGGAGCCTTGGGGAAATCCTGTGGAAGTACTGAGGAAGGAAGAGCAAGATTTTTGCCATTTGGTGGATTGCTGCCTATTGGAGAGATAGCTATTGAACCATTGTAGGGTAGGTGGGGAAATGTGGAGGGAGAATAGTTTAGAAAGGAGGATGGTGTGGGAAACGGTATTAAAAGCTTTGGAGAGGTTTAGGAAAAGATAATCAATTATTTTGCCAGCATCTCGTGCCCAGTTAATGGCATCAAGGAAGGAGAGGAGGGCATTGGTGGTGCTGTGTCCTGGTCTGAAACCATGCTGAGTGGGTGATAAAATTTGGTTTTCAAGCAGGTGGTTGATGAATTGGGCATGGATGCGTTTTTCCAGTATTTTAGAAGGGGGTGAGAGAACTGCTATGGGCTGAAATTTTGTGGTGTCTGTGTTGATGTTGCCTTTTTGTAAGGGGAGAATGTAAGCTTTTTTCCAGATGTCTAGGAGTATGGCTTCTTTAATCAATCTGTTAATGAGTATGCTGATGGGATAGGCTATAGAGTTTCCAGCTAGATGCAGGAAGTGTGGGGGTAGATTGTCGGGGACCAGAGTACAGGGTTTTAGCTTAAGTAAAAGTTTTTTATTGTGGTGGTGGGTATGAGGGAGAATTTTAGGTTGGACTCGAGGGTAGGATTGTTTTCTGGGATGATATGGTCATCAGCTGTCTTGGTGGTGGTGGTGCTTGCTGTAGAAAAGGTGGTGGTTAGGTTAGCTATGGTGTCAATAAAGAAGGAATTGAAGAGGGGGGCAAGTTCAATGGGGGTTTTGTCTGGGTCAAGGGATGGGTTGCTTTGAGAGCCTGGGTGTAATAGTTGGTTAATGGAGGACCAGACGTTTTTGGGATTATCTTTATGTTGGCTTTGTAGGTGGAGGTAGTGGGCTTTTTTATCTCTGGTTATTAGTAGTTTTGCCTGGTTATGGAGTTGCTTGTATTGTAGTAGAGTTGAGGGGTCTTTGTTTTCTGCCACGATTTCCAGATTTTATCCCTTGTAGATATAACGGTTTTGGTGGATTTTGAGAGCCAGCTTGCATGGTTATGTTTTATTTGTTTTTGGCGGGTTGGTTTTTGACTTGCCTATTTAGGATGTCTGGGAATGTTGAGTTAAAGAATTCAATAGCCTCATTAAATGGTAGGGATTTGAAGGGTTCCCAATTTACTTGAGCTAAGGTTTCATTAAATATAGATGGTTGAAACTTATTCAAATTTCTGGTTGATTTGTGTTGGTGTTGGCCTTGGCTTGGGGTAGATTTGTGCAGGATATGTGCTGGGTGGTGGTCGCTAATGGTATTAGGCAGTATGCCTGCAGTAGTGATATTGTTAAGGTTGAACACTAATATCCAATCTATTGTGGAGCCCCAATTGTTATTTTTGTGTGGTCTGATGATGTCTTGAATTAGTTGGGAGAAGTTTTAAAGGTTTATGCTTTTTGAGAGGTTCTTTTGGGCAATGTCTAGCCAATCAATGTTTATATCACCTAGGATGATGGTTTCATTATCTGTGTTTTATGATGACCAGGAAAGTATGTTCTCTAATATTGGTATGTTGTTTTCTGGTGGAATATACAGGGCGACTATGCAAATGTTTTTATGATTGTTAAGTTTTAATATAGAGATTAGTACTTCGGCTGGGGAGAAGTTGGGTGTTGGTTTTGAGTAGGGAATTAAAGTATATTTACTAGGGAAGAGTATTGCTACTCCCCCTCCTCTCTCTTGGGGCCAATCGGTTCTTAGACATGAGTAGTCTGGGGGTAAAAATTCTGTGTCTTTTACATATGATTTCAACCAGGTTTTGGTAGCTGCTATAATATCAGGGTTGTTTTATGAAATCCACGTCTGGAGTTCAGGTAACTTGTTTTTAAGGCTTTG
Source organism: Protopterus annectens (assembly GCF_019279795.1). NCBI lineage: Eukaryota > Metazoa > Chordata > Ceratodontiformes > Protopteridae > Protopterus > Protopterus annectens. The sequence continues at coordinate 406,055,738 of NC_056731.1, read as the reverse complement.
GAGATTTATGGTTGATAACATGAGAGATTTGCTAGGTTTGCTGGGATTGGAGGGGGTTGGGCCTGGGTTGGGTTGTATATCACCACACTGGGATATAATGCTCTGGCAAATTATGCGAGTTATACTTTACATTTTTTCCTAAAGATGATATAGTTGCTGCTGGTGGTGTGATAATGGGAGTGTCTTTGGAGAGGTAGAATTTTTATTTTATTTTTAATTATTTTTATTACAGAGTTGTGGTGCACATCAGAAGTCACAACATCAGATTGAGATATCAGGATTGTAAGTATATACTGTATTCAGCTCTCATCTAAACAGTAATACAGTTTATCAGTATTTCTGGCATGTACATCAACATAGCTTCACAGGTACATAGGATGCTACTAGGCTATTGACCTGATGGTGTTTAGAAGCCTAGCCATGAAATCACAATATAAAATTCGATGTCAGATATCATGTATGGTCAAGATTTGTCTATCAAGGACTACCTATGTCCAAGTGAGAAGCAGGGACAATGCAGGGCAGAAATTAACAGTTTAATATCAATTCATCCAGGCTGTGAAGAAACAGCATCATGGAGGTGCTCAGCATTGCACTGTCTTGGAGCCTAGTCCAGAGAACTGGCAACCTATGGGAGATGTATCTGTCTCTCCAGCATGTCCTATATATGTCATTCTGCATTGTTGGCCCTTGAACAGCTGACTGTATTCCCAAATTACATATGTATGGGCATAATTTCCATCAGTAGTGTGTCAGAGATAGCACTTTAAGACATACATAAGTCTTCTCAAAGTAGTCTATATCATACTGAGTATACTGACAGCTACATCAGTCTATCTATATTAGACACATGTTTGACCGCCGGATATAAATTACTTCTACATCTCCGAGGTTTGTCAAGTTTCTGCAGGTGTCTGTTACAATACATAGCAAAAAGACCATTATATTCCAGAGTAGTCCTGAGAAGGGATGACTGTAGTGTATTTAGAAATGAATGTGATACTGGTGCAATGGCTTTGCTAATCTGATGCAATATTTAGAAAACCTTCCTTGCAGCAGTAGAGACATGTTGTAGTCTACTTGTATTTCCAGATCTATCAATTCAGAATTGGTGATTAGGGTATTCAGGGTTATGTCATAATAAGCTGGAACATTGTTAGTACCAAAGGAAATGATGATGGATTTATATGACAGTCGTTTAACAGCACAGAGTTGTCATCAGTCATTGGTGTGTGTAAGCCCTTTTTGAACAGCAATCACATTGTTAGGGGATAAAATGATATCACTTAAGTGTCATTCAACCACAAACTTGATTAGCCACAGACACTCTGTTTTGGTCTGGACTTCTGAAACGTATATGGCAAACATGAATGTATACAGCAGTGACACTTGTGGTGACCCATGGGTGATGGTTCTGCTGCTAGAGGTCAACCCTCAAACTTTGAATGAGTGTTGTTTGTCTGTGAACCAGTTGCAACCCACCAGACAACACAGCAGTTGATATTCACCTGGCTTCACTTCACACTGATGCACAAATGTGGGATTGTGTGTAAGGCCTTGGGCAAGTCAAGATAGACAAACTCAATGCCGGTCACACATGCTATGTGCCTGGTCATATAATTGAATACCAATAGTTTTATCATGCACAACCTTCCCTTGAGAAAACCATGCTGGAACAAATGTCGTGTGTGGATGTCAACTCTGTTCTTGTATCTGACATCCATGAAAATCCATTCCATTGACTTACACACAACTGAGGCTTATGAAACTTAAGGGACTATAAGTACATGTGTATGTTGATGGTCCACCCTTTTGTAGGGGGAAATAGGTCTCTGATTTCACATCTGTGTAGATGAAGGCAGTACTCGGATTGTGATTGACTATGGTGCCTAGTCTAGTAGTTTGCTGGTTATGAACATTAAAAAGGAATGTCATAATGCCATCTGGTCCCATGGAGGCTGTGCTCCTATGTTTGCAATGAGCACTGATTACTTGCTCTTTGTAGAGGGGGGTTGGATGTGATGTTTAAGACATGTGTTGTGGTAAGCTTGTGGGTGGGGGATAATTGTTATCCAAGCATGTGTGATAGCTAGTTTTCATTTTATACATATTCAGTGTGTGGAATACTATATACAATTAATTCATCACACATTTGAGTTGTACCTTTGATATTGCAGATGTATTAGAGGAAAGCCTTATGGTTATCCTTGGCAATGGTTTTAACATATTTCCCATAGCTGCTGTGTGAGGATTTTACAAGGTGTTTTATTGTTATGGCTGGGCACCATGTTAGTTTTCCAGTTTGGGATTAAACTTTTGTATGTGTAGACATCAGCGTCGATCACTTACTGTATACTCAAGTAATGCCAGGCATCCATCATCATGTTTATGATTTTCTTAAGAATCTCACTTTGATCCTGTTACGTTTGTGTCAATACTTTTGGGTAGATGTTTATACAGCCCATCAGGGTATACCTTATTATACTTGTCAATGCCCTCTGTGGAAACTGGAGTGTGGAAGATGATTATACCATCCTTATGATGGTGAATTTACATTGGAAAATGTATGTTCTGCTAACTGATCATTTTTAAATTCTGTATCTATTGCAAATTGTGACAAAATACATTATGGTTGGATTAACACAGTGTAGCCTCTACACATGAGGGGCTACATTGGTCAATGCTATTTGTGAAGACTAGATGAATAATATTACAGACACTTGTGAGGTGGTGCAGTCTTATTTCCATGGCATGAGTTATCAAAGTCCAGGAATTATTGAGTTTGTGCTCATATAAGTTTCACAATCATTAGTTATAGTTATAGTCATCCCTAGTAGTTTGTTTTGTTCAACTTTAATTGTTACAAGTACTTATAAATAGGCTGTGTGGTCTTGCTTGTTCATGGAAGGGGACATAAAACTGTCAAAAACATTAAGGGGTTTTTTTTAGCCTCAGTAAATTGGAGTTACATTATGTCCCCCGAAATACCTTGTTGATTCAAAATTTTCTAGTGATAATCAGGATGTAAGCAGTTTATTCACTAAACAGTGCACGAGGTGCAACTACTGTGAGTATACAGATTGCTCAGGAGAGTCCACACATCAGATCAAGGGAGAGTTTATAAGGTTAATATTGAGGCCACATGTAACAGTACTCACATAGTGTGTTTATCATACTGTGTCATATGTAAAAATTTTATGTGGGAAAGCCAGATAGGCGTTTGTGGGATCGTATACGTGACAATCTGTGTAGTATCAAGAATGGTAGGAGAAAAAAATGCTTTGGCTAAACATGATCTGGAAACCTCCCCAGTACATAATTTAAAATTTTTAGCTATAGGTAAAATGGAGGAGAGCTTAAGAGGGGGGTGATATACGGAATATGACTGAATGCCTAGAGAGTAAATGGATAATTAGGCTTAGAGCTGAGATGGGGCAAGGCCTCAATGACAAGGTACCAGTACAACCTATGTTAAAGGCACATACACTTTTAGTAAGGAGATATTGTGTGAATAGTTTTTGCTAAGAATACCTGTATTTGTGTAAAAAGTCTTTTCTGATTTTAAGAAGGATGATATGTTTTAGGGCTGTGCCCCTTTAAAAGGCAATTGGCTTTTAAATTGTTTTCTGATGCAATTACACTTCCCTTATATATATATATATATATATATATATATATATATATATATATATATACATAGATAGATATGAGAGTAATCACTATCTTTCTACATTGATGAAGCAGTTTGTTACTGCAAAAGCACTTATGGTTGTTCCACTGAATAAAACGGATTGATTTTATGAAGAGAGCATGGTTTTGCTTCACCTTATTGCTTTTTTACACACCACGATGTTTCTAGTTTGAGTGTGTGCCTCATCATGGCATTCTTCTGTGGGTGGGTGTGCATTTATGATGGGTGTTATCATCCACGGTTCCAAGGCATAGCCAGCAGCCCCCAGTAAATGGTTCTATGGGATGTCTTCCTTAGCAAACATCTGGTACAACTGTGATGTGTGCCAGATATGGGAGACATGATAACTGCCAGGGTTGCTAGCACACATATTCAAGATAATCCCCTGGGGATTGCACATGACTTGGCAGCTGATGGAGTAGTATCTGTTGTGGTTAATTTAGATTCTACCCTTCTCACCAAGTGGTGCCTTGATGTGTACATGAGTTCAAGCTATGGCACCCAGTATGTCAGGGTAGTGCGCTACATTATAGAACTTTTGCATATTGCTGGCTGTCTCCTCAGAAGTAAGGGGAAAATATATGTGCTCACTGGCATGTATAAGCATAACATCCAGGAACTGGTGGACGATCCTGGAAGCTGATGCCTGTGAAACACCCATCATGTCCCCAGTTGGTCTTTGAAAAGTACCTGTATTTAATATTCTAAGGGCTACACATACCTTAGTTTCCACTGGGATGTGTTTCCCTCGGTTGGCTCTGAGTTGAGGGTGGCAGAGCTCACAGGGTTCTTGTAATATGTCTCTGTCCACCCTGTAGTGCTCTACAATCTCCAGCTCATGTAGCACCCGAAAGGTTACCCTGGGCCTGAACACTCTTCTCCTTCTCGGCCTAGGCCTACTGTCAGCTGTACCAGCAGCATTGACTTCAGCCTCTAGCACAACAGATGTAGAATAGCTGCAGCAGCCACTAGCATTATCCCAGTTAAAATTTCCAGTGGTATCGAAGTATCAAGGTAAAATAAGAATATAGTTTAAATGGATACATTATACATTTTTGAATAGGTCCACTGTATGGGATTGGGTAATTAAGATGTAGTGCACCTGCTCAGGCTGTAATTAGCATTATTTAAAACACTTGCTTGAGTGCTCACTAGTGCGCTATGCTCATCTCCACGCAACGTCGCATAAATAAGTTAAGAATATGGAAAATTTATGATTTTTATCTCTGTTTTCCTCATACCACAAAAATGCGCAACATAAAATGTGAAGATAAGCTTGTACATTATATACTCAAACCCAGGACCATCGACACTGTAGCCCTACACATACAGGTGCTGCCACAGGAATAGTTACAAACAAACCTTTTATTGCTCCTTTTCCCATTGGTGAGCTAAGCGCAGCAATGTGCAAAGATATTGACATAAAAAAATGGAAGATGACACACACCCCTGATGTCATCACTCACTGTTATCATCCATTGGAAATATAAACACCACGTAAATCCCTACATAAATTGAACATCCCTACATGGTTACTGTTTTTTGTGATTCAATAACTCTACTGATTTTTGGCCTTATTTGCATAATGACCATGCTGACAGCCTGGATGCTACATGGTTAGTGGCCGTGTAAGCAGGGCAACTGCACGGGAGCACAATGTTATAAACACGAGGCAGGGTGTTACTTTGCCTATATATGTCAATCATACAGAACACATCATGCATACAGTACATTATAATACAGTATTTCATCAATTTTACATATTTTAAAGGGCTTCATTATGTAGAAGTTTATGATTCAGTTGGGGGTATGGGCAAAGATGCACTTTTGTCATGACAGTTAAACTCACATTTTTTTTCAGAGACTGATTTTCTAGCACCCACAGGGTGCACATAGGCCATAATATGTGTTGTGTTATTTGTTAAGGTCAGTTATGTACAATTTTCAATATTTATCATTGACCATGTTTCTGTGTAGACTTCTATATGCAAAAACCAACACATACATAGAGTCTACATGGCTTCATTTTAGGTTCTTGGATCATCGTCTTGCTTCATTAGCATAAATTACAGCTACTTATGCTAAAATTTGCATTCCATGAAATTTTCTGTATTTGTGTGTGAGTGCATGTGATTGCACACCACTACATGGAGTTTACTGAATCTATACTTGCCGTACCCATGCATGGAGGGCACAGTGATGCACACATGGTAAAAATAGTTTCCTGAATTCCTGAGAGTGTTTATAGTAATGTAGAACAAAAACATGGGATGAAAGAGACAACCCTGTTACCCAGACTATTATGGAACTGACTTATTTTTGTTTAACTAATAATTGCTTTTGTTTAGAAAAGAGTTCACCATTAGAAGTAAGGTATGCCCATGCATGGCCGCTTTGCTCCAGATTATGTTGTTTTGAAACAAGCATATATAAGTACAAGTGGTATAATATTTTTAGTATAAGCGGTTTTCTATTTATATGCAATGGAAGCACCATGGTGTCTTAGAATTCATCATTAACTACTTAAATGTTTATTAACTACTTGAATGTATCTTTAGTGTGCATACCTGATGGTCACTTTAAAATAAGGCTTTTAGAAAGCTTTAGCTACATTAGATTATTTATAAGGTAATAGCCATCACCCATACCACCCTATGTTATCCTATTTCTTTGGGAAATTTCTTAGAATAAGATGGTTAATCACAAGAGAGAAGACAGATTTTAAATGAGGCAACTAAAACTAAAAGGCTATTTTTGCTGCACAGGTATAAACTACAAGATGTGCAGAATGCTTAATAGAGAGATGCACAACTGTTATTTATTAAATCAGGAAGAAGACTGGCTCAGGGGGCTTGATAAGGTTAACATTATAAATAATGATCGAGAGAGAGAGAGAGAGAGAGCAAACGTGTGATCTATTTTGTAACTAAATACAATTTACTATCTGAAGAGAGTGTGATAAAAATGGTGAAGGATGTTACATCAAGCTACTACACTTACTAGATCATTTGAGAGAACTCAGATTCTATTCAATCTCTTCTAGTTTTGTCCAGTTTCTTTGAATGCTATGATTAGTCTTTGGTTGTTGGGAACATGCTTCCTTGTGGATAATGCTGTTTTTGTTTGACAGTGTTTTCTTCCTATACAAACATAAATGGCAAAAAAAGTAGGGAAATGTGCATGCTGAACTGTGGATGCAATACTGTATACGCATTAAAATTACATAGAAAAGACAAAGAGAAGTTTAAAATGTAGGAAAGAAGAGCATTTAAGGGACACTACAAGAAAGAACATAACCAGAGCAATAGTGATTCATTTTGTTTAAAAACTCAACAGTCATATTGATTCTTTAAAAGCAACTGTCTTGAAACATGCTTTTATTGGAGAAAGAGGTGGTAAAACTTTGAGACAACTCTAAGAGTATAAAAAAGTATAGTATATCAAACTCCATCTAAGCTATTTAAGTATTCTATATTACTAAATTGCACATTTTCTTGTTCTAAGTGCTGCTGTTATATTTATGCTTTATATAAGACATTTGTGCACCCATACATATATATATATATATATATATATATATATATATATATATATATATATATATATATGGGTCACCTTCAGATGCCCGAAATCGCATTTCACTGACACGGAATCCAAACACCGACAACGCAGATGACCGACAAGGTGAGAACCCGGCGGACTCGGTAAGTGTGTCGATAGAGTGAGGATTTAGTGTTAGGGAGCGGACAGGTAAGTGTGCGATAGTGAGGGACTGTGGGTTTAGGGGTGGGTTAAGTGAGTTAGGGTTAGGGTGCAGGTAGGGTGAGTGTGCGGTAGTGTCGGACCTTGGGGTTAGGGGTGGGTAAGTGAGTTAGGGTTAGGGTGCAGGTAGGGTAAGTGTGCGTAGTGTCGGACCTTAGGGTTAGGGTTTGGGTTAGGGATAGTGGATATGTTATGTAGTGTACTGTGTCACGTGTAGTGTGTTGGTGTAATGGTATTCGGTGTTTTGCGTTGTTGGTAGTTTTGTTGTCGGTCTTTTGGTGTCGGTGATTTGTGTGTGCATCTGAAGGTGATCCATATATATATATATATATATATATATATATATATATATATATACACATATGGACATCACTGTATTAACCGTTGGGTTTCTGTACTTCTCCATTTAAAATCCTAGTATTTGTTGATACCTTTACAGTGGTAATTACTGTGTTCCTGTGCTTTGGACTGTCTTTCTCTTCCAGTGATTTTACATTAGGAAGATTTAGGTGCACTGTAGTAGAAGCAGAATTACTGTGGTGGTGGTGCTGTGGTAGTGTTGTCGCCTCGCAGTAAGACGTTGTCCTGTTCAATTCTCAGCTAGAGCGTCTTCTGTGTGGAGAAATGCATGAATGGGCATACCTTCATTGAAGGTTGTGCATCAGGGCTGGCAACTCGGCACGTAAAAATCTACTGCCAATCATTAGCGGACCAGAGTTCTGCTGTGGTGACCCCTAACCGGGAAAAGCCGAAAGACACAACAACAACTGTAGTGGAAGCAGAGAGTAGACTGGTATCTTCTAAGCTGGTAATTACAGAGGAAACCACAGAGTATTTTGTTTATGACTGACCAGTGGGCTAGTTTGTTTGTGTCATGATCTCTATGCCTGTATAAAGCCATCACTTGATTCACTTATACAGAACACACCAATGTTTGGCAACCACACCATTGAGATTTGAGTGTATCTGCTTCAATCCAGTTCAACCAAGCTAGATAAATACTCCACATTATTAAGTTACACTTTTTCTTGTTATTTCTAAGTGCTGCTGTTATATTTTTATATAATCTAAGGAGTTTCTGCACTCTTGCATACTTTAATGTGCTGCTGAATACAACTGTATTAACTGTTGGGTTTCTGCACATCCCAGAGACATGCAGTAGGTGGATTGGACACTCTAAAATTGGCCCTAGGTGTGAGTGTGTTTGTGTGTGTGCCTTCTGCGGAAGGTTGGGCACCGGGCTGGCAACTCAACACCGTAAAACTCTACTGCCAATCATGAGCAGACAGATGATCCGCTGTGGTGACCCCTAACCAGGAAAAGTCGAAAGAAGAAGAAGAACTGTTGGGTTTCTGCACTTCTGCATTTAAAATACTAGTATTTGTTGATAGTTTTACAGTGGTGAGTACCATGTTCCTGTGCTTTGGACACTCTCTCTCTCTTCCAGTGAGTTTACATTAGGAAGAGTTAGGTATGCACTTTAGTGGTAGTAGACAATAGCCTGGTTTCTTCAGAGTTGGGAATCACTGAGGAAACCTCAGAGTGCTATTTGTGATTGCCCAGTGGGCTAGTTTGCATGTTTATTGATTTTTCTGAGCCTGTATAAGGTTTTTACTTTTGTGGGTGGTGTGGCTCATTTACATAGAGCTAACCAAGGTTTGGCAACCATACTATTGAGATTTGAGTGTATCTGCTTCAATTCAGTTCCATTAAAGCTAGATAAGATAAGTACTCCACATTGATGAATTACACTTTTTCATGTTATTTTCAAATGCTGGTATAATATTCCTGAATTATTTACTGGGTTTCTGCACTTTTTCATACCTTAAAGTGCTGTTGAATATCATTGTATTAACTGCTATGTTTCTGCATTTCTGCATTTAATTTCAAACTCTTTGCTGATAGTTTACTCTAGGGTTTACAGTGTCCCTGCACTATGGACCACACTTCTAACTGATTTTACATTCGGAACAGATAGATCTGCACTGTGTTGAATATGTTATTGTGATTGGCCAGTGTGCTGTTTTCCTTGTTTGCTGATTTTCTGTGCCTGTATGCTCCAATAAGTATTATGCACAGCTTGTAGTTTATACCTGTGCAGTTGTGTGACACTTGGCTGATTTACATAGAGCCTGTTAATGTTTGGCAACCACATTATGGAAATTTGAGTGTATCTGTTACAATCCAACTCCATACAAGCTAGGTAAGCACTTCATATCGCCGAATAGAACTTTTTGTTGACATTTCAAAATATTGCTATGTTTCTGCATTATTTACTGAGTTTCTGCACTTTTTCATAATTTAAAGTGCATTTATATTGCATGGTATTAACTGCTGGGTTTCTGCACTTTTGCATCTAATTCGACACATTTGCTAGTGTTTTACTGCTGCAATTGTTGATTTCCTGCACTTAGGGCTCCTCTGTAGTGATTTTACAGTTAGAAAAGTTATGGCTGCACAGTCACTCTAGAGGGAGTAGAGTCTGATTGTTCATTTTCTCTGCCAGTATAAAGTTGCCAAATTTGCACAATGCTGTTTATTGCATAGCATAAATTAGCAGTACTCTGTATAGATGCAGGCAACTAGAATCTGATGTTTTATAGATAAAATCTAATGATCTCTGATATTTCCTGAGTACCAGTTTGCATGACAGCCACCTGGGCTGCACATAGAGAAGCATTGCTCTGTGAGATTACAATAAGGCTGTAGTTATTAACCAAGTAGCACCCAAGCAAACCTGCTGCAAAACCCCTATACTACCCTGTTACTCTGGTTTGCACATAGAAGTACTTCCACTACAGTCTTGCATTAAACATTATTATTTCACTTAAATAGGACCAAAGTAAACTTATTCTAGACCCCCCAATAGGACTTCCCTTGTAATCTATGGAATTAAGATTTGTAACCATGGATAAGTACTTTCCTCCTGTCTGTGTAGCCAGCTTAGTGGACATATGCATCCTGAGATAATGTAGTAATCATCTCATTCTTACTAACAACCACCTAAATCTTCAACAATCAGATATCACGTGTGAGAGAAATTTAATTATACATTGTCACTAGATGCAAGGCTCTCACATACAGCCAATACAATTACCAAACAAGTTGTCATAAACTCACAACACCACATTCCACCTACCTCTTTCATTACAGACCAAGCACATAGATTGACAAATGCCAAGGCTCTAAAAAGTTGTTGTTGTGTCTTTCAGCTTTTCCCAGTTAGGGGTCACCACAGCGGAACTCCGGTCCACTAATGACTGGCAGTAGATTTTTACGTGCTGAGTTGCCGGCCCTGACGCACAACCTTTAACGAAGGTACGCCCATTCACGCACGTCTCCGCACAGAAGACGCTCTATCTGAGAATCGAACAGGACAACTTCTTACTGTGAGGTGACAACGCTACCGCAGCACTACCACCGCCAAGGCTATAAAAAGTAATCCACCAAAATCTCAAAGGCTTCCTAGATGCAGCTATAACAATGAGTTCCTCAACAACCTCACAAACATTCTACCAAAGCAGCATCTACCACAACACATGCAGTTTCAATGCAAAGTGTCTCAGCTTGTAAGCCTATAAGGAAACCTCCACACAATTTAATGTTATTGTAATAAATGATTCCATCATGAGACACACAGGTGTTCCACTAATCAAGCTGGGCAAGGAGAGGGTCATTATCAGTTGCCTGTTAGGTGCCAGGATGCATCATATCACTTACTCACTCAGGTCAGTGAACAACAAGCACCAGTGTGACTCGGTCATTTTACATGTGGGTGTAAATTACCTGAAATATACCTATTTCTATTATATGAAGAGCAACATGATGGAGTTCTCAGACTATGTGTCCAGGCCGGTATGAGCCAGCATTGAGCAGCATTCTGCCTTCTCCAAGGATGATGCCACAATATGAGTTGAAGAATACTGACTGTATCTGACGAATTAATTAATTATTAAAGATATAGAATATAATTTTAACATTCACATTATATTTCACAATGTGTAAGAAATTATATTAAAATTATATTATAAATTATTAATATATTATATACATGTATACATACATGTATACAATAATTTTATTTAAATAATTTTGCAGTAAAATATTGTGATATTATCTTAAAAAATATGCATTAAAAAATATGCATTTAAAATTTTCCCTCCATTTTTTGAATTTAATTGTATAATTAATAGAATAATTGATCTAATTGATGTGTATATAAAAATTACTATTGTTTTGCATTGAATTGTGATCCATTGAAGGTACCAGGTCTTGTGGAGATAAAGGAGACTTTTGCTGCGAAGTACTGGCTGTTTGGTGTGTTTTTTCTTATTTTTTCTACATTGTTTGGCTACTGACTGTAACAGTTGGCTTTGTTTTTGGTGTCATTTGAAGGGGTACAATATTTGTCAGCTTGGGAAGATATAGTTGACAGACCACGTTGCTTCACCAAGGATGGTTTGTATCAGTCCTCCTTAGGCTTTCAAATATTAGTTAAAACTAAACTTTGTCCACCCCATACTGCCCTTTTTAGGAAATGCTAACCTGATAAACCTTCCATGTAGCAAAACCAACCCAAGATAACCTGGAGGCATTACTGCTCAAAGTGAAGAGTTTAAACAAAAAACTCCACTCCCTACACATCTGTGTACTTAGAGAGCCATGGTTTAAAGCCATGGGGAGCACCCTGGCACTGTAAGTTTATAAAGCATTCCACATATTTAGACTAGATACTGCACTACAAGGGACAAAAGTTGGAGGTGTGTCTATACATATTAAAACAGACAACCTTGACTGGTCAAGCAGTATGACTCATGAGCTTATCCATGTCCAGCTCACCATAAACAAAGCCCCTTGCCATATCATTGCAAGCTATAGGTCCACCTTTATAACCCAGGATACCTATATCATGTACCTAAACCTACTGGACTCACTCTCCATTGAACCCAACACTATAGTCCCAGATGACTGAGTAAACCTACTATAAACTGGGAAACATGCATATCTCCCCCACATCCACTAGAGGAGGCAACATTCTTGATGTGATCCTCACAGATATGCAAAAACTCGTGTGTAATTTCTTCAGTTGTTACATCAGACAATAAAGCAGTCTTCTCTACAATTAAGCTAAAACTTGTGACTCCATCTAACCCTCAGACATTTAGAAATTACTCCAAAGCAAACTTCCTTCTACTGATTGGTACCCTGGCAAAATTTTAAGCCACCCAAACCATGTGAACCTATGTGGAACCACTCACAGAAACCATATACCATAATGTAAACAACTGCATTGAGGCAGCTGTACCCATACAGAATAAGTGTAGGACTCACTCAGACAACAAACCACTGTGGAGAATCCCAATATCAACAAGATATATAATAAAAGGAAGAAAAACATGACCAAATGGGCACTGCCTAGCAAGACAAGAAACTCCTCATCAAAAGAAATAAGTAACTCAGGAATCTTATCAAGTCCAGTATCGCTAAATTAGAAGTGAAGATAACTTTGCAGGCAAAGGACAACCATAAGGCCTTTTTTTCAGCTACGTTTGAAACCTCAAAGATAATACACAGCAGTGTGCTGAACTAACTGTAAATGGAATACCTGCACATAATTACTGGCTGATAAATTTACCTCCAACTTCACCCTTTTCTCCCCAGTCACCCCCAAAAGATACCCTCAATTATAACTACCACAGCTACCACTAGAGAACAGGTCCTCACTCAGCCCTCCAAGGCAAAACAAAACTGTATCTATGTGCCCTGATAATATTCCAGGGTGCCTCTTGAGTAGAATGAAACATGATCTGTCCAGCCCTCTAAGATCACTGTTCAGCCATAGCCTTCAAACTGGCTTCATGTCTAGTAAATAGAGGACTGCATTAGTTATTCCTCTGCACAAGTGCAGGCCATCTCCTTAATCAGGTAACTACAGACCCAGAAGTCTGACTAGTCTGTTTTGTGTGGCTATGGAAAGAATCATCATGGATACAATAAAGACACAGGAAATCTTCAGGCACAGGATTCAGCACAGTTTGGCTTCATCAAGGGTAGAGCATGCCTGTAAACCTGGTGGATGTTTCGAGAAGGTCACCAAAGCTATGGACTAGGGTAAAATAGTACACACTGTCTATTTTGACCTGACCAAGGCATTTAACACTATTCCCCTTTTGGGCATAGTCCACAAATGAACAAAACTGGAAGCAAACTCCTTATGTCACCTACTGGATAGCTAATTGGCTCACAGATGGGACACAGGAAGCACAGGAAGTCAGGATAAAAGACCCTTCATCCACAAAAAGGTCAGTCACCAGTGGAGTCCCACAGGGCTTGGTGCTGGGGCTGCTTCTTTTTGACATCTAATTTTTGGAGGTCAAAGCTAACATTAAAGGTCTCTGTTGACCAAGTCTGTGGATGACTGCAAGCTCGGGACAATTGTAGGATCTTCCAAGAATTCTAATATCCTCTAAGTGAGCTTGCTGCACGTTAATAATTGGTGCAAGAACCATGGTTGAAAACTGGATGTTAAAAAAATGCATGATACAATCATTTGGAAAGGCAACCACCCTGAGAATTGTGACATAGATGACACCTTTAATAGCAGACCCTGTGGTTAGGGACTTTGTAACATATGTGGACAGTGACTTGGCCTTTGACCATCATGTTTCTGTTGTTGTAAGGAAATCTTTCTGTATTGTGCAACTTATAAAGCATCCAGGTCAAAAAATGTCACTGTCCCCCTGTACTCAGCCTTCATTAGTACAATACTCCCTTTGGTATGTACCTTACCAGGCACATGCAACAGCTGGAATGCCCACAGAGGCTCCTCACAAAAATAATACAAAGCATAAACTAAACGGAATATGCAGACCACCTCAAAGCCTTATCTTTATACTCAGTCTCCTATAGACTACTGAGAAGTGATCTTTGCCTTACTTACAAAGGAGCATCTGAACCAGTACTCATGGACTTACTTCACATATGCAAGTCTAACAGCATTTGAAATACCCAAATGAATGATCTAAACCTAGTTTGAAACATAAATAGAACATGTTGGAGGGACAGGTATGTATCTCAGAGACTACACCTACTCTGTAACAGATTTCCCATCCATGTGAAACAGAGTTTGTCCTTGACCCTCTTCAAATGCACCTTGATCAACAGATGGGGAATCAGAAATTTACCCATGAACTTGTACTTATGTCCTATTTGACAGAGGCAGCGTGTAAAGGCTCTACAACCTTCATAAAACTATATACTCCTGGGTAATGTAATCTGTCATTTACAAATGGGAAAATGTAGCTAAACTTAAACTCTATACCCTGAGAAATTTATCTTATAATTTACAAATGTGAAAATATGGCTATGTTAGAAAGGCCGCTGGGGACTCTTAGCCTAGTATTTACATATGAACCAATGAATACAATACACTTGCTCCCTTTAGGATTAATTTGTAATATTTATTATTTGTATTTTTTTATCTTTCCTGAAAGGCTGTAGCCAAGATTCCTAGGAGTAAACTTCATTTGGAGCTTTTGGATGTAGTCATGATTTAATTGTTTAATAAGTACTAGTTCATTTATTTAAATAACGTGTTGTATTCTTAAACTTGGTGGTTTTGGAATTGCCCACCCCTGCTGTAAATTTGATTTTGGACACTCCTCCCAGCCCCATCTCATTTGCTCACTCTACTGAGTACAGTGTGATCATTTGGGAAGGAGTACCCCTTTGCTTTTTTGATTTTGGACACTCCTCTCAGTCCCATCTCATCAACTCATTCTGCTGTGTACAGAGAGAGCATTTGGGAAGGCCAACTCCCTTAGTTTCTTAATCTTGAATTAGCTTCTGTTTCCTCTCTCTACACTTAAAAAATTACACTTTATTCAGCTGCTTTTACTGTAATTGTGTTCTTCCTACTTTATTACCTTATTTTGCTTTGCTGCTTGCACTTAAGTGTTCAAGTGCTTTTATTCTGCTGCATTTATTACTGCTTGTTAGTAGCCTGATTAAATTTGCCTGTTACACTAAGCCTCTTAGTTGTGGTTTTAGCACTTGGGCTTCAGGACAGTTATTCAACATTTAAGAAGGTTTTTGTGGTCTACACTCTGTGGACAAACCCTTATAAAAACCCTCTCTCCATAAGTCTATCCAAGTTTCAGAACACTATGTCTGGACAATTCCCATCAGGTTCTCCTGCCAGCCTGGTCAACACTGGCATACTGATACAGTGTAGCAACTGCCTCATGTTCACTGAGAACCCTCTTCTCCTAGCACATAATTCTTCTACTTGCAAGAAATTCATCTATATCAGTAACATGGAATCTGTGCTCACTCGCGCCTCTGTCAGTACTCCTGAGAGAGAGGAGATTGCCAGCACAAACACCACAGAACCCACATCACATAGGCAAGCACAACACACACTTACTTATGCAGAGGTCTTTAATAAAAACTTACCTAAACAGGAGAGATCTCCAAAACACACTCACAAACATTCCACACACAACACCAAACACATCACAGACAGCAGGCAACACACCAGTGTCTCACAAACACAGCCCATAAGGCATAACAATAAACCCACAAAGCCCATAAGGCATAACAATAAACCAAACATACCCCTCACCAGGCTCGACAAGGAGAAGATCACAGTCAGTTGCCTTTCAGGTGCCAGAATCTGTCACATCACTCACACACTCATGTCTCTCCACAACAGGTACAAGTATGACTTTGTCATTGTCCATGTTGGTGTGAATGACTTGACACTTACCTCCATGGACTATATGAAGAGAGACATGATTGAGCTCTCAGAGTATGTGTCCCAGACAGGTATGATGCTAGCCCTAAGCAGCATCTTACCTTCACCAAGAATGAGACCACAATACCAACAAAAAATAATTGACTTCAACAATTGGCTTAGTTTCTGGTGCCATTCCAAGGGGATCCAGTATCTGTCTGCCTGGGATGACATGATTGACAGGGCTCGATGCTTTTCCAGAGATGGCCTCCACTTGTCACCCCTGGGATTCCTGATTCTGGCCAAGGTTCTTGCCTCCCTCATTGTGCCTTTTTTAGGCAATATTCCAAAGACAAATCTTCCAACATAAAAGATCTGTCAAAAAGCAAATTGAAGGTCATGATGCTTAACGCTAAAAGCCTTAACCTGAAAATGCACTCACTGGAGGCTCTCCTCGCACTGGAAGATGCCGACATCTGTGCAGTCACAGAAACTTGGTTCAAGGCTGCAAGATCACCCCTGCCTTACCAGGCTATACCTCATTCTACACATTCCAACCCCAAAATGAAGTCTGGAAGACTAAGGGTGGTGGAATTTCAATCTACATTAAAGACAAGCACACCTCCAGATTGGTTTGCCAGCATGATGCATTAAAATTACTCCAGGTGCAACTGACAATTGGGCAAGATACATATCCATCTTATAGCCAGCTACAGACCCCCCCTCCATGACTCAGGACACCCACTCCTCCTACCTGGACCTACTTGATTCCATCAAAGTACCCACTAATACCTTGATCCTTGGTGACTACAACTACTCCACCATAGACTGGGTGAACTATTCCTGCACTAATGCACTCACCCAACAATTCCTTGACTTCATCAGTTCTAAGACACTAGACCAGTTTGTCTCATCCCCGATAAGGGGAGATAACATTCTGGACTTGGTTCTCACCACTGCACCACCCCCATAGTAAGTTCTTCCTTGGTGAGATCAGCCCTTCAGTCTATCTCATTCAAAGTTTCAATCCCACCCACTCACCCCCAGCCATAACCATGCTAAAAACTTTTCAAAAGCTGACTACAATCTTCTAAGGGAGGGTTGTCAGTAGCTTCACACCACCGCCCCCCTCAGAGGATGCTGAATTATATGCCAGTACAGTATACAAGCACCTGTACAACTGCATGGACTCAGCCATACCCAACAGAACTAAAATCTGCTTCTCAAGGAAACACAAACCTATGTGGTGCATGTCCTCTAGCAACAGGCTTTACAACAAAAGGAATAAACTGTAGCCCAAGGGTAAAAAGGCACAAATTCCCCATTGGAAAAACTCCCTCCTTAGCCTCAACAAGCAAATTAGATCACTAATGAAAGCCTCCAAAGCCAATTATGAATCAAAACTAGCCTCTGAAACAAAGGGTAACCGCAAAGCTTTCTTCAGTTACCTCAGGAACCTCCATGGCCAGGTTTGCTTCAAATTAATTCTTAACAGTACCACTCACACTGATCCTGTTGACTTAGCCAACCCAACCTGCTAGCAGATAGGTTCAGTACAAACTTCACCCCCCCAGTCCCCCCAAAGGCCTATTCAACATCCGAGATACTTGTCCTGCACCTCACATCTCTGTATTTCAAGTGGTAAAGGCCCTATCCAAAGGAGAGAACACAGCTTCCATGGGACATGATAATATCCCAGGCTGTATTCTGCACCTTCTCCAGCAAGAACTAGCCTCACCATTGAGCATCCTATTCAATCACAGCCTAAGTACAGGCTTCATTCAATCAGAGTGGATAACTGCCATTGTCAACCCCTTGCAAAAAGGTGGTGCCACTAGTAACCCTGGAAACTATTGCCCCATTAGTTTGACAAGTCAGATATGTAAAGCCATGGAGCTTATTATTATGAACCTCATAAACAAGGCCATAGGCAATCTCCAAGCACTTGACCCCACCCAGTTCAGATTTGTCAAGGGCAGATCTTGCCTGTTGAACTAAGTTGACTTTTGTGAGACTGTCACCAAGGCCCTGGTTGAGGGAAAGTCAGTACATACAGCTTACCTTGACTTGGACAAAGCCTTTGACACAAACCCCCACTCAGACATCATCGAAAACCTAACACAACTTGGCATAAATCCCTATCCCATCAGGTGGGTGGCCAACTGGCTCACCAATAGGACCCACAAGGTCAAAATAGGTGCCTCCACCTCCAACAGCAGACCTGTTACTAGTGGTGTACCCCAGGGATCTGTCCTGGGACCCCCACTGTTTGGTATCTACTTCACAGAGGTCCAGGCAAAGACAAAAGGCCTGTGGCTGACCAAGTTTGTAGATAACTGTAAGTTGGGAGCTGTCATCGACTCCCCAAATGATGTTAACATACTATAAGAGGGTCTCACAGCAACAAATGACTAGTGCCAAAGTCATACCCTTAAGTTATATGCAAAAAAATGTATTATCATACCATTCGGCAAAAACCCGGCCCCTACTGATTACCACATCAGTGGCAACCCCCTAAGTATACAATCTGTGGTAAGCAACCTGGGTACACAGGTTGACAACACTCTCATATTGGACCATCATGTAGCGGCAGTGGTCATAAAAGCCTTTTACTTGGTTTGTCTCATAAGTAAAGGGATTGCATCCAGAAAAAAATTAGTTTATTACCTCTCTGTACTCCTCCCTAATAGCCAAGTAATTGAGTGCAATGCCCTGTTTCTTATGTACCTCTCTAAACACCTGCACCAGCTGGAAAGGCCACAGAAATACCTCACAAACAGAATCCATGGCCTCCAACACCTGTCCTATGTGGACAGGCTGAAATCACTATCACTCTGCTCGGTATTGTAAGGATTGCTCAGATGTGATCTGTGTCTCACCTACAAGGCAATCTCAGACCCTGACCTACTAGAGATGCTTCAAATCCATAAGTCTAACTCCTTGAGCATTATCTGATAAAAAGGCCTAAATTTAATATATGACATTAACAAAACCTGCTGTAGAGACAGGCTTGTCTCCCAGAGGCTATGCTGTTTCTGGAATAGACTTCCCAAACATGTCAAACAGAGTATGTCACTGACCCTCTTCAAGCGCAACCTTGATGAGTGGATGGGAAACCACAAATTTGTTCCAGGGGATCCACCTGTGTCCCTCATTGACAGGGGTGACAGGTGCTGACTGAGGTTTCTTTTTTGGGGATAAACTCTTGTCTAGCCTTGTAAGGGCCCCAGAGCCATTAGCCTAGTAACCTCCTATGATCCTATGATCCTATGAATGTAACACGATGTAATCAAAAGTCTTAATAGCTTTGTACTTTAAACATGTGTGTATATATATATATATATATATATATATATATATATATATATATACACACTCACACACACACACACACACACACACACACACACACACACACACACACACACACACACACACACACACGTGTGTTGTTACAGATCCTTGTAGTGAGGCACAATAGTCTTTCAGCCTTGGGGGGGTAATATGTCTCCTTCCCTCTCATAAGGAAAAACAACAGACCACAGGGAAAACTGGTAATTGTGAGCAACAAAGCTGCTGGCTGAGAAAAAATAACTATACACTCTAGACAAGCTCAGATGAAACTTCAGAGTAGTCAGGCAATTATAACTTGTTTAGAAATCAGAACTTCTTTATTGAAAAACAAATAGATGAGCGCTTTTGCCCCTGAAAGAGCTTTGTGACAGAATTCAAACCTGGGTTAGAATCAGCATGCAGTAACATTAACCATTGAGGCACTTTAAAAGAACCATGTTAAGGAAAGCATGAATGATTTAAGAGTGGACAAAATTTCTGTAGTGTGTTGTAATATTGGAAAAAATGAGATTTTTGGAAATTATGCATTTTGTATGAGAAAGTTAAAGTTCACACCATGCATGAGGAATGTGCAAAATACATGTAATTGTATGCATATAATTTTATTTTAGAATAAAAGAGTGAATTTAAAAAAAATCCCACTTTCATTGTGTTTTGTTCAGCCCAATAGCTTTTAAGAAAAATAGGGCAATAGAATCTCAAATATGGGCATGCTTCTCAGATCATGTAAAACATATGTATTGTTCCATAACATATAAAAATGACAAAAACATTATTTCCCATAGAAATGTATGTTATCTTTGCTCTTAGCTTTAGAAAAAACATATCAGTAATAAGAGTTTGATACATACTAAGCTTTTCATCTTGAAAACATGCAAAATATACTTTTGTTTGTGTGTGAAGTGAATGGCAAAGTCAGAGTATCCAAATGGCTACATAAGACTACTGGTGGTAGCAGTAAGGATAATTTTTCTGTAGTCATACAATACATAAACAACAGACCACAGGGAAAACTGGTAATTGTGAGCAACAAAGCTGCTGGCTGAAAAATCTGCTTGTAATTCAGTTTGGGGGACACAAATCCAGTGACAAAACCAAACGTTTGTATTCAGGAGAAATAAGTAGGAAATGTACTTGTGATGTAATGACAAGACAGTAAAGAAGCACTTTAGGCTATTACTGTACCCAGCATACTGACTAAAAGGTCACCAAAGAGCACATGGTAAAATAAGTAAATAAATGAAATCTCTCTTGCTGTCTCTCACTATATATATATATATATATATATATATATATATATATATATATATATATATATATATATATATATATATATATATATATATATATATGTGTGTGTGTTTGTGAGAGTGTGTGTGTGTGTGTGTGTGTGTGTGTGTGTGTGTGTGTGTGTGTGTATATGTGTGTATATGTGTACATATATATAATGCAAAATAGACTGGCAGTAAAGGCACAAGCTAAAGCCACAGGGTCGTGTCTTTGAAAGTCTATGTTTCTGTAACACTGAGATTTAACTGCAAAATGTTTAGCTAATAACAACAGGGTATTCAACTACAAAACATACCTAAAGCTGCAATTCATATCATAATGCTTCTAGTGTAGCATGCCTCTGAGTCTGACTCCACAGCTTTAGCTGCTTGAAGGCTTTATCTGGTGAAATATATAGGATTTTTACTTCCAAAATTGTTTGTTTGTGTCTTTCGGCTTTTCCTGGTTAGGGGTCGCCACAGCGGAACTCCGGTCCGCTAATGATTGGCAGTAGATTTTTACATACTGGCTTGCCAGGCCTAACGCACAACCTTCAACGAAGGAACGCCCATTCACGCATGTCACTACACAGAAGATGCTCTAACTGAGAATCGAACGAGCAACGTCTAACTGTGAGGTGACAACGCTACCGCAGCACCACCACCGCAGTAGATTTTCACTTCCAAAATAATGAGAAGTTATTATACATATTTTCTGGAGATTAGTTTTACCTAGTCTTTTGTGCAGAAGTCATATAGCTCCCAGTATGAAACCAAGAATAGTGCCAGACTGTAACAAAAGCCTTCCAAAAATCTGGATTTACTATGTGCTTCTAAATGAGGTCTTAGGCCAAAAGCCAGTTCCCTGAATGCAGTTCATAATAAAACATTGAGGGAATTCTGATAAGATACTTGGGTGAAAAAACAAATATGTACAGATGCAATGGAATATACACCTTCTGAGATGGGATACTACCATTGACTGTGAAATAATCAAATAAATATAATGGCTATTTTGCTCTTTACAGATAACTGTTCTCAGAAGTGAACCTGTAACTAACATTTGTTTTCATCCATCACCTATCACCAAAATCTGATGCACACATTTTCACTAATGAAGAAGATGAAAAGCATAACGTCCCCATTAATGTATTTCCATTTGCTGCTATAAGGCACCCATACCCACACCCACTTCTATTGCCACAATAAATAAATAAATAAATAAATAAAGGCATACATGCACACATACATACACACATACATACATACAAATGCATTGTGCTATGGGCAGTGTATATTTCGTTACTGCTGCCTGAAAGTCTATCTGGCTTTCTCTCAGAAAAAGTGAAAGAAAATCAAATTACAGAAACAAACTTCAAACTGGCACTTTCAGTCAGTAAACTCTGTCCCCACAACCCAGTAAGCTACAGCAATGAACACTTGACTGTGATCAGCCTCAACCTACGATTTGCTTTCTTCTGCTGACTACCTCCCCTAACTCTTAACCTTCCATCTTCAAAATGTGAAACACTAATGGAAGAAATGGACAAAATATAGAACACAGAAACAATTGCAACTTCATCTGGAAAGTTCACAGCATGGTTAATAATAGTTTCTTCATAAATATTAAAATGTTTTGATGGGCTAATATGATTCAGAATAATTTACCATAGTTATTTGTTAAAATAATAACAAGTAATGTGTGCCAAAACTCTTTTTTGTGGACCAGTGTGCAACATGGAATTGTAAACATTCAAAATGAGAAGTATTCCCCATAATGAGGTACAGTTGCAATCTATGCTTCCTCTCCTCCCCAAACAGACAGCCACTTCTGGTGATCAGCTGTGATTGCCGAAATTGGCAAAAATGGCCATGGAAATATATGCTGCTGCAAAAGGCCAAAGTACAACTACTACAGGGAACCATACCTTTTGAGTGTCCCTGATTTTGCAGAAAATCCTTGATTTTATCTCATACTTTTTGTTCAGTCCCTAATTTTTGTAAATCTTTGAGGAACACAGACAAGTCAATAATGCCAGGCATTAGGGTTTCATACTTCTTATTGTTCAGAAAATATACTTTAATGCAAGACCTATTGTTCTCTTAAAATTTTTAAATAAATTAGAAAATTGTCCCTGACCGTCGCCCCATTATTTTTTACTTTGTCCAGAATTCTTGAACAACAAAGATGAGAGGTATGCACCCCCCAAGAACTACAGCCCTTCAAATTTCTGTTTGTTTTCTAACATAAAAAGTAAGTAACAGAGTACAAGTTTCCATATGCACAAGATCTGATGAATCACATATTCAAAAAATAAATGTATATTGTTTGCAAGTAGATAGATGTCCAAAATACAAATCAATGCAACTATACTTGCACTGCTAGCAATCACAACAGGGGAAGTACCTTTCCAATCAGATGGCCATGCCTTTGAAAAAAAATTGACAGCTGTTCTGTATTGAATCTTTCAGTTGTTACCAAAATATCTCAGGATTCAATAAAGTTCATGTAGGATCTGTGCAGAGCTTACATGGAATGTATCCATGTATACAGCCACGATCTTCCCTCAACAACATGCCATGCATATTAATGGTGCAGTAGACCTAATGAGATCCAAACAACATAGATATTGAATCCGTATAACACCAACAGCACACCCATATATCTTTCAGCCCATTAAGCTATCCAAATGGGGTACAAAATAATGTATTTCACTAATTTGGATTTATTTTATTTTTTACTTTATGTGCTTGTTTAAGCAATGTGGTGTGTTATTTAGCTATGCTTAGCTCTGCACACCCATTCATTAGGCAAACGTCAGACATCTAAAAATAGAAATTGGATGCTTTCAATTTTTTTTTTAATTTTATGTGCATGTTTGCATAATGCAGTGGGTTATTTAGCTATGCTTAGCTCTGTGCACCCATGCATTAGACATATGCCAAACATCCAAATATAGAAACTGGATGCTTTCAGTTGACTTCGCTGCTTGGTGCTTAGCATCACCCAAACCTGTGAAGAGAAGCTGCGCTACACTTACAGTGGCACCTTCACATTATATCTGAAGATACATGAGCCCCCTTCACTACTCTAGTGACAATAGAGGTTGAGTGATGACTTCCAGTGTAGTAGGTCCCAGGTTTGAGTCCTCACAGTGATAGCTTTTACATATACTCTTATGAAACTGTGTCAGGTCACTGAACATCGGTTCACTTTAAGTTCAATTATTGTACTATTTAGAAAAGGTGCATAATGATAAGCATCTCTTAAACATGGGTAATGGTCTTTCTATGTTTGCACATTGCTAAGCTTCACTTAAAAAGGGGTTGTGTGAGTTTGGGCGATGCTAAGTGATGTGGCACGTTTTTGAATGTTTCAGTATGACACGCAATGGTAGGAATGCACCCTATTTAAAGGGCAATAGGAGGGAATCACACAGTATTCCTTGGAGCCTGAGCTTGAGTGTGGATATGGCTGTCATGGGGGAAGGAGTGGGCTTTTGGGCACAACATTGGGGTATTTAGGAGTCCAGAATTTGTACTGGACACTTGGTATAACACCATGAACCCTGGCTGCTGCAGGACAACTATCTTGGTTCAGAAACCAAGTCTGAAGCCTGGGATAATTTGGCCAGGGATCTGACCAGTGCAACTGGTATCCCCCACACTGGTGAGCAGTGTTGTCACCATTATGATGACCTCTATCGACAGAAGAGGGGTACTTTGGATCACTGGATCCAAGAGGCATGGGTGGGGAATACCCCACAGATATGCAAGTATGTTTTCTAGTAATTTATAGATATACAAGCTGAATCTATGCAAAACTGGTATGCATAATGGTTTCCTCTCTTACCAGCTGCACAAGAGAGGGCTTGCAATGTGCAGTCCCATGCAAGGCATTTAACCAGTATGAGGCAAGTGCATGGTATGTAAGAAAATCAATAAAGTAATAAATGAATGAATAACTTAATAAGAAAAGAAAATAAATACA
The DNA here is from genome assembly GCF_019279795.1 of Protopterus annectens. Lineage (NCBI taxonomy): Eukaryota > Metazoa > Chordata > Ceratodontiformes > Protopteridae > Protopterus > Protopterus annectens. The sequence goes on along the minus strand of NC_056731.1, from coordinate 406,030,938 downwards.
GATATTGCAGTCTTAACAGTCATGTATGAAATACTTGGGACATCGTAGACTTTCATTAATGTGTCAGTGCATATGTAAACTGTTAAAGTAAGTTAAAGCAAGTAAGCATGCAGTACTGTGTAGCATAGCTTCCAACCATTAGTTAATGCTGTTGAATACCTGTATTAAGAGTCAATGTTGTGGTCTGCTCATTGTCAGAAATATGCTGTAGATTGCAGTCAATAACTGAGTATGGTAAACATGTAAGTTACAGCTATTCATGTATGTAAATGTAAGATGTGAAACAACATGAATCAATAAAGTGTAAAAGGAGACAGTGCTCTTATAGTTTATTATTTCAAATAAAATGTTCAGTATTACTGTAGTCACTGCTTGTGGGTTCTAATCCCACACCAGCCAACTGAGAAACTGTGCTGTTTTCAATACTGTTTTTGCATTTCATCAATAAAACATAACCATGCTTGCATGTGAAGTGCACACCCATAGACCTGTGCCATGACTGTCCAGCTGTCATGTATAATCAGTGTACATGGACATACCTCTCAACTGTCACGATTTTGCAGAATGTGCTGAATATTGCCTCATATGTCTGATCTGTTTGGTATATGATCTTGTTTTACTGACCAGTCTTTGCAACATTAGTGAGGATCAGTGTTAGAAAAAAATGTCAGCCCTCTGAAATGCAGATATTAGACATCTCTCGAAATGCATTTTAAAGGCAAAAGTGTTATCCAAACACCTTGCTACTACTGTAAGAGCACACTATGTGAGAATGTTCCCTGTTGTTGTGCCTTTCTACCACCATTATGTATGGCTTGGCACATAATGTCCCGTGCTAAGAGGTTGAGAAGTATGTACATGGAACATCATATATCCAATATAAGCAAAACTGATGCTGACATTTGTGCAGTCACACAAGCCTGGTTCAAAGCTGCAGAGAGCACCCCAGCCTTACCTGGTTACTCATCCTATCATACATGCAGACCCCAAATTGTGGACAGCAAAGCCAAAGGAGGTTGAGTTTCAATATATATTAAAGACACACACACCTCCAGGCTGGTCAAACAGTATGGCGCACAGGAGGCACTCCAGGTGCAGTTAACCATTGACAAGATCCCTATTCAAATTGCCCATCCTTTATTAACCTTTCAAAATCAAACCTTCAGAAACTTGCCACAACCTACCATAACATTGCCAGATTTGCCACAGGTTCCCCATTTCGTACCCATCATTGTGATAATCTCAAAAAACTCAGCTGGCTTGAACTTCAAAATCTAATTCTCCTCCACCAGTTAGTTATCACCTATAAAATTCTCCATTACCCTAATAATACACCAATACTTAATAACCTTGTCACCCCCTACAAGAATCTTACTTCCCTCCGCTCAGCAAACAAACTGCTAGTCACTACTCTCAAATCACACAATAAAGCTGGCTCCTTGTTTACAAATGTTGTTGGCTCTTACTGGAATAAACTTCCCATAGAACTGACCTCCCTAGGCTCATCAAAACTTTTCAAGAAACAACTAAGGCACCATTTCAAATCCAACTGGCTATGCCCTTGTTCTAATCCTGACTGACTTTAGTGCCCAACTCTCTTTACAACTCCCTCCTCTACTTTCTCTGCTTGTCTCTACTACTTGTATCACTCCTCCTCTGTAGCTCACCTTATATCCACTTAGATATTACTTTTCCTATAACATCTTTTCTCTTTACTCAATACACCTCTGGATCCTGTCATCTACCCTCTCACTTACACTCACACTTTGCTCCCTGCCATGCAATTCTATTTCTTAGAACTGGTGCCCTGGCACAAATGTATTATCTTAGCTGTCAATACTATATAGTATAGACCTTTGTATGTGCTACCTCTTTCTTCCTTTCTTTTCAAAACTTACTACTCCTGCTTCTCCTAATAACATGGGATTAGGAATTTCTACTCAGTATTTAGTATTTTAAGTATTATACATATTCTGTAAAAATGATGTAATTCAAGAACTGTACAATTCTGTAAATATGTTTCTGTATTGTTAATATCCTACATTCAATTAGTTCATCAATTCCTTATAAGTTGTATCGTATAGTAATGTTATTTATGTAATGTACCAGTTATAGTGGAGCTTTTCTCCTCGGGCCTCTGCTGAAAATGGACATGTATCCAGCCAGACTAGCCCGGTCAACAAATGTAAAATAAATAAATAAATAAATAAATTATAGTTAGCTACAGGCCCTCAAATTTGACACAAGATGCCCACTCCACCTATCTGGACCTCTTCAAATCTATCAAGATTCAACCCTTTACCCTGATCCAGGGTGACTTTGGGAAAACTACTCATGCCAGCACATAAATGCCCAGAGATTCCTCAATTCTATCCATGTAAATGGCTTGGAACAGCTAGTTGATAACCCCACAAGAGGTGAAAATATCTTGGACTTGGTATTAACCAACATGAGTAACCACTGCAGCACTGCTACGATATCATCCTCCCTGGTAGGATCCAACCATAAAGTGGTCACTTTCGAAGTCACCATCTCCCCTGACCCCCCTATAGTTAGGGTCAAACAAAAAAACTTCTACAAAGCTGATGACAACCTCCTGAGGGATGGTGTAAACAGCTTCACAGCCCCCTCCCCCACTGTAGAAACTGGCAACAGTGTCCAAATCTACACCAAAGTACTATACGAGCATTTATATAGATGCATGGAATCAGGAATACCTGACAGGACAAAATCATCCTCTGTAAGAAAGAGTAAACCTGTCTGGTGGACATCTGCAATAAATAAACTATATGACAAAAAGAAATAAATTGCTGTCCAGGACCAAGAAGGAGCAGGTGCCCAATTGGAAGCAATCTCTCCTTAGCCTGAACAAACAAATAAGAGCACTAGTGAAATCCTCTAAAGCCAGCTTTGAGCCCAAACTGGCCACATATACTAGAGAGAGAGTCATAAGGCCTTCTTCACATATGTCCGCAATCTCAATGGAAACACCCAGATCTGTTTTGAACTGGTGGTCAAGGACACCACATACACAAACGGTGTAGATATAGCCAACCTACTGGCTGACAGATTCAGTGAAAACTTCTCCCCTCTGCTCCCCCATCAGTAAATCAGGACATCCCCATGACCTGCCCCCCCACCCCTTATCTCTAGGGAACAGATCATCATTGCCCTCTCAAAGGCAAAAAATAAAGCCTCCATGGGACCCGATAACATCCCAGGCTGCATCCTGCATGAACTCAGACCTGAAACTGCAGCACCATTAGGCACCCTATTCAACCAAAGCCTGAGTACCAGCTTTGTCCCGGCCGAGTGGAGGACAGCCACTGTCATCCCTTTACACAAAGGTGGAGCGTCCACTGATCCAGGAAATTATAGACCCATTAGCATAGCTAGCCTGATCTGCAAGGCCATGGAATGGATTATCATGGACCTCATTAACAGAGACACTGGAAACCTCCAAACACTTGACCCCACAGAGTTTGGCTTTGTCAAGGAGAGGTCATGTCTGTTAAATCTGGTCAACTTCTTTGAGACAATCACCAAAGCCATGGACGAGGGGAAGATGGTGCACACCACCTATCTTGACCTGGTCAAAGCCTTCGACACTATTCCCCAATTGGGCATAGTAGATAAACTCTCTCAACTAGGCATCAATCCATATGTTACCAGATGGGTGGCAAACTGGCTCACTGATAGAACCCACCTAATCAAAATAGGGGAAGCCACCTCAAGCAGTAGACCCATAACGAGTGGCGTATCCCAGGAATTGGTCTTGGGGCCTTTGTTATTTGGGATATACTTCTTTGAGGTGCAAGCCAAAACCAGTGGGCTATGGCTGACCAAGTTTGCAGATGACTGCAAGCTGGGTGCAGTCATCAATTTCCCAAGTGATGTGGATGTCCTCCAAGACGGTCTCACCCAAACAAATGACTGGTGCCAGAAACATGGTCTCAAGCTGAATGCCAAAAAATGCATCATCACCCCCTTTGTGGAGAGTGATGTCCCCACATATTATCACATTGATAACAATGTCCTAAGTACACAATCAGTAGTGAGGGATTTGGGCACCCATGTTGATAGCAACCTGACTTTTGATCACCATGTTGCTTCTGTTGTACGGAAAGCTTTCTACATAGTCCAACTCATAAGGAAGGTTATCCAGGGACAAAGTGGTCATAAAATCCCTGTATTCTTCCCTTATAAGGCCAGTTATTAAGTACAATGCCCCCTTCGACATGTACCTCACAAAGCACATGCAGGAGCTGGAGAGACCACAGAGATTCTTCACCAGGAAAATCCAGGGCCACAAACACCTACCCTACACAGATAGGCTAAAAGCCTTGTCCCTGTACTCAGTTTCATACAGACACCTCAGAGGAGACCTCTGTATGGCATACAAAGCAATCTCAGACCACGCCTTGATGGGATTGCTCCATATCTGCAAGTCAAGCTCCACTCAAGCAACCGATACTCGTGACCTCAACCTGATCTATGATATCAATATTACTTGTTGGTGGGACAGATTTGTGTCCCAGAGACTCCCCCATCTGTGGAATAGACTTTCCTCTCCATGTCAAGCAGAGTACCTCATTATCCCCTTTTAAATGCAACCTGGATAACTGGATGAGAAACAGAAAATACACTCCTGGGGATTCCACCTGTGTCCCTGTTGGACAGGGGCTATGGGTGCTGACTTGTCTAAACATGGGCTAAACTCTTGGCTAGGGTTATAAGGGCCTCAGTGACAATAGCTTAGTAACATCTTATGATCCTATGATCCTATGAATGATTGCTGGATGCAATATGATCTGAACTATAGTGTGTTTAAGGAACAGAGTAGTATTTCAAATAATAAACGTCACAGCAGTCAATGATGTAACAAGTAAAAATCTAACATGTCTAAAATTCCTTATTTGTAGTATGTTTAGTTATAGTATCTGCAAAGTTACTAATGTACTCCTTTATTTTCTCACCCAACCCCTTCTCTTTTTTATTTATAATATATATATATATATTTATTATTATCATTTGCTGTTTTCATATTATTTGTTATTACCTCTTATGTTGCCCTTATGCATAATTTAATATTGCTTTGCCGTTAAACTTTCATTTACATTATTTATTGTTGTGTTCCTCATTATATTATTTTTCAATTTGTTTCCATTAATCATTATTGTTTTCTTTTATGTTCTTAATTACATTTGTTTGGGTAATGTTTACTTTTCTGTTATATTTCTATTTTATTTACCACAGCGCAACAAAGTAGGCTGGTTCCTGGTGATCCGCCTACCTTTGGTCCCCTGGCTAAGGCACTGATGTCCAGCACTTCTGGGCCAAAGCCTGATGGCATCCCCCCTTCTGCTCCTGCACTACCTGCTCCTTCAAGTAGTTCTGCCTCACAGGCCGGGAGTGTGGTCCTCTCTGGGAGTAGAGGCAGAGGGGATGCTTATGTCACATGTGAGCAAATGCCAGCCATGGTGCGCAGGCTTGTGCAGCTGACTGGTGGTGCACTCCTATGCTGTCTGGAGAGCATGCTGTCCATCCTGGTGGGGCAGTCTGTCTCCAGACACTGGTATCAGCCACTGCCTTTACAGGAGCAGTGAAGGTGCCGTACTGACCGTCCCATGGGTGAGGACTTGAGTCACACTGTTACCGTGTCTGACATCCATGGGCCCTGGATCCCCCAACCCCCTCTCCAACCAAGGTGTTCAGCCACCTTGTGTGTATTACCAACCTTGTCTGTTGTCCTGTATGTCTTGTCTGTCTGCAAAGGCTTCCTCACATTCCCAACTTACCTTCCCCACACATCCCTATGTCCCTTCCCAACATTCCACTCTCTCCTTAAAAAAATAAAAATTTTGTCCCATACATAGCTCTCCATTTCGCACACATGTCCACTGGACACACTTAATTTGGTCCAACTGGCTTGACAATGCACTTATGTTGTCATCACCCCTCTCTCTGGGGTGACAGTCCAATTTCAGCTAAATATCTTTGCAAGTGCACAGTTGTTGTTGTGAAAGAAATGGATAGCTATGGTTCTTTCCTACACCCTTCCTGCACATTCCTACCTGTCTTTCACTACTATGTTTTTCCCCCCTGCTTGCACCCATTTCACCACTTTCCTATCTCCCCAGTTTTCTTTTCTTTAAAGAACCATTGAGCGATGCTGCACAGTTGTATTATTACATATATGTGAAAGCATAATAATCACATTCAAAAAAGTTCACCTATGCCCTATTTCAAACCCAATACCATCTGACTTGAACAATAGTGCATCAACCCACCATGCCACACATCCAAATTAGCACAGGTGTTTTAAGTGTGTTTATGTGATGCTGGGCATCATGCTGCACCACAAAGCAAATCTGCTAAACCAGTGGTTCTCGGCTCCCTAGCTGAATCCAGGTTTTCCCAAGCCCCCCACCCCCACCCCCACCCCATGGCATGCATAAAGTGCATATTTCATTTATTTATTTATTTGACATTTGTTTAATGAGGCTGCCTGACTGACTAGGAGACCTGGGGAGAAAAGCTCAAAAGTACAATAAAAAGACAATTACCAAAAAAAGTGTACATTCTGCTTAACAGTATAACACTGCTCTACTATGGTTGAGAGGTACGCAAACCTAATGGCAACCTTATTAACTTTAAAACAGGGATGAAGCTTTTGACTACTCTTCAGAGGGAGGGAGTGAGATGAAATAGTGGCTTGGGGTCTGGAAGATACAGGCACGAGGGGATGGGAGCTAATTTATCCTAAGGGTAGGATGTTAGCGGTCTAGATAGAGTGAGCTGCAACAACCAGTGGCTGTACATCTGGAGAACTAGGGATTGACAATCCCAAGCCGGTGACAGTAGCCATCATGGGACATAGTAGTTGCTAACATGACTACCTCTCTAACATGATAACCATTTAAAATTTTGAGGCTTGCACTGCTGAGTTCTAAAGTGTAGAAGATGAATGGCCAAAAAATCTGGACATACTTATACTAAATTTGAGATAGCCAACTCTTAAAATATTCACTTTTCTCTGAGGTACAGCAGTCTTGGTGTTGGCATATATTATTTTGAGGGGTGTCAGCAGCTTGCCCATCACAAAACAGAAATTTGTAGAAAATCAATGTTCAATATTCACTTTTCTTATGTAGTTTTGTTCTTTTTTTAGTCTCTCAAGACTTGGCAATGTCAGTATTCATATTTCTATCTATAGGGAGCCCTCAAATGCTCTGTCTGACTGCACACAGCATAAAAGTTATTGAGCTTTTAACCACATAAACCGCTGTAGTCAAAAACGAGGTACAGAATAAGACCAATAATTGAGTACCTCCAAAAGATGACCAGACCACAGAACAAAGTCTGAACACAAGAACTTCTACATAAAAAACAACTGTATTGTTGAAAATGAGTATAGTGCTTTCATCTCTGGTTAGACTTCATCAGAACTAATACCTTCAGTAAAACACACAATTTAAATCATTTGCTACATTGCACTTGGTGACCAGTGTTACATTCCGTGTTACTTCACTTCCTCCACTATCAAAATTCAACTAAATCCAAACTATAAATCAACCTCTAACAATACATATACCTAAATACATAAATAAGTGATCAAAATTTTATATGCAAAAAAAAAAAAAACAGATAAATAGAAAATATAGCCCATTGAATTCAATGACAACCACTGCTGTAGGTTGTTTCTACGTAAGGAGAATACAACCTGCATGGGCTTAGGTTCTCAGACAATAGCATAATGTCCAGTGTATTATATGTTTTGCTTCAAGGGGAAGGGAGGCTCATATACGTAGAAAATTAAATAAGAGTGATCCTAGCGGAAGATCTGCCATTTGATGTGTAGGTAGCCATTTTACTTTTTGGAGTGTGATGCAGTGGTGTTCCTGTAAGGTAAGACAGTAATTAAATGGCATGTTTTTGTTACTAAGTCTCTGTATATCATCAGTATTTCTTTCAAGATCCAGATGCAATTAGGACTAGACCCTATTCTAGTTGAGCAAGGTAGAATTACTTTCCCTATTACCGATCTGGCTGGGGGACGGAGAAAGTCAGAAAATTTTCCTAGCCTAGAAATGGAGTGATTTTTTGTTTAGGCTAAATAAATACTCTAACACTGTACTTGTGACCAAGCAGTTGAGGATATTGGGGCGAGGGGCGGCTACAAAATAAATAGCTTCATTCATAACTCTCAAATGTATCTCATTTTTTGTTGTTGTTGTGTCTTTCGGCTTTTCCCGGTTAGGGGTCGCCACAGTGGAACTCCGGTCCGCCAATGATTGGCAGTAGATTTTATGTGCTGGCTTGCCGGGCCTAATGCACAACTTTCAATGAAGGAACACCCATTCACGCATGTCGCCACACAGAAGACGCTCTAACTGAGAATTGAACAGGCAACGTCTAACTGTGAGGCAACAATGCTACCGCAGAACCACCACCGCAGTGTTCAAATGTATCTCATTATTATTCCTTATTCAAAGTCTTTTAAAAAAATTCATGTTCCTCCTCATTCCCACTGAAACTGTCTGTCACACATTCACTGTTAAAAATGTTTAAATAATGTCCATGGCAAGCAATAATGGATTTTTAACTCATCAAAAGAATTTTAATACAATACAAACTAACATTTAATGATGCTTTGAGATTTTTAGCTGAGTGCTCCAGATATTTTTCTCTGTTTAAGAGACTATGTTCTCACATTATAGCGGATGTCCTGCACATAAATTACAGACTGTAAAAAGTGCCACAAAGTTTCTGTCAAGTTTCTTATACAACAGGCTTTCACATCTACAATTTGGGATGATGGTTTGGTACTATTTAGAGAAGCAATCAAACCACCAGTGACCAGAGTGGAGAAAACACCACAAGGAACAAACAACCCACTCTGTGCTGTTGCCTCAAAATAATCCACAGGCATGAAATGATCCAAAATATTGGTAAAAACACAGGTTTATTACTCCAGCCAGTCAAAGCAGTAAAATAGCTTAAAAACCATACAGGATAAATAGAACACAACTGTAGTGTATCCAACACAGTCAAGCATTTTCGTCCTGCTCTACGACTTCTTCAGAACTGTGTTTGCTAAAACCCACTCCCTCTTTTATACTGGCAATTAACTAATTAAGATTTGAATCATGTTAACCCTATAGAATCTGTTAAAAAGTGTGTAGTAAATTTTAATGTTTCTGTAAATGAAAGCAGTGTTGTTTACTGAACTAGGTTCTTTTCTGCTGGAGTAATAAACCTGTGTTTTTACTAATATTTTGGATCATTTCATGCCTGTGGATTTTTTTTGAGGCAACAGCACAGAGTGGACTACTAGAGTAGCCCTACTGCTGATTTGCCCTTCACCAGGTACTTACCAATTTTTTTCTCTCACCTCCACACAATGAGAAACTTAAGATTTACTACACATAGACAAAATAAATGCCTACTTCCACTGCAGAATGAGCAGCTATTCGCAATCAATGTTCGGCGGGCATACTTCCAAAGTGTACATCATTTTGAGGAAAGTTTCTCATTTTGACTCTTAAAATGGTCATCATACTTGTGCCACATTCTAGAGATAAACGGTGAGAACTTTGTCGGTGGGTGTTTTGGAGACACCGAACTCTAAAAACTACACCATTGGTTATAAAACAAACATTTTGTGTTGCCGCTAAAGTAACACTCTGCAATTCTTCATTACACTGCAACAAAGTTCAATCTTCCTTAAACTACACACTCAGAAAACCATAACCCTAAAAATAAGTTATAAAACATAACACACACACACACACACACACACACACACACACACACACACACACACACACACCCACCCACCCATCGGAATTATTTGTATTTTCCTGCTTAAGTCTACAAAAATGCTAACAGTAACTGGAAACATAACACACACCTCGTCAGCTTATGTTCTCCTGCTTAAAACTACATAAATGCTAACAGTACCTGGACTCTCACAATTAAGCTCCTGATGATGCATTTGCAAAAATGGCATGCATCCATGAAAGGGAGAGCCACTCCTCCAATTCAGAATGTCAGGTCTTCTCCATGAACTGTAAAATCAGCATGCAGTGATTCCGTACAGAAACTTCTTAAATCCATCAATGTGACTTGAGTATTCCGCTACTTTTAAAGGAAGGTTAGATTTTTCTCCTTCCATCAGCTTCAGTCTGTACTTAAAAAAGTAAATAAAACTGGAAAGTCTTCAAAACAAGGTCTTTAAGTGATTCAGTATTCTGTTTCAACCAAGTTTACCCAAACAAAGCTGTCAGAAATAAGCAACTCAGAGCTAACCCACTGGCCTCATGGCTAACAAAAATCAACTAGCAGTTCCCAGCCGCCGTCTTTACTAAGGCGGGTCAAGTTTCTGTTTCCAGCAATGCATGAGCCCCTTGCTCAATTCTGACAGGCTGGTAGCCCTGAAGGAGCTGACGTCATCGCACATGTGATGACATCAGCTCAAACAGCGTGAAAAATATAAAAAAAAAGAAAAAAATCGTACACGAAGAGTATTAGTTCACAGCGCCCCTGTGAGGAAGCCGTGGCTCCCCAGGGTGCCACGGCACACACTTTGGGAACCCCTGTGCTAAACAATTAAAGGAAAAATAAGAATTTAACTGGGAATCTGGTAGAGAAATAAATCACTATAAAGCTATACACATGGTAATAGGTGTAAATGAGGTATGCAACAGCAGTTCAGTGTGCAATTATCTGTACAACATGTAAAAACAAACTTGCTCGATCAGTGAGTCTGTAGCTCAAGCTGTTAAATGGTTTGAAAACATTTATTTTTGGTTCAAATGGTCCTGGGTGCAAATACAGCTGTGTCTAGCATTTAAAAAAACATGTATGTGTACATCACCATTATAAATTGTGAAATGTATGACTGTCACATCACCTATTTATCTACCTAAACCAGTACAGATGGAATGTCTGCTTCTAAATAATGGAAGTCGAATATCTACAGATAGAAACACGTTAACTATTGCTATTACAATCCTAGAAAGTGCCTAGAATGTTAGGTTATGCATTAGCATGAATTCCAAGAGGAAATTGAAGTATGTAATTCATATGTGGCCCAGTAATATCAGACTGGTGTCCGCAATGATTTGTCAGTGATATTACAGACAACCACAGCTGTACAAGTAACATACATATATGGAGATTGTGCTATAAGAAAGTGTTGCCAGCACACACATTCCAGATGACTACAATGACTTAACACATGACTTGGCGCTTGTTCAACCGGTTGACATAATGGTTAATATCCCCTTACCTTGTTCTAGGACACACCAAGCATGTTGCTTTTTACTTTGTTAATGACACATTTGGCTGTCATACCTACCTTAAACACATACCTTACTTCCAGTAGGATGAGTGTGGGTCTGGCTGTTCATCAAGCCTGCCACAGATCCACTGTTACTCTTCTGTGTTGTTGTCCTGCAAAGTCTTCTGCCTCTCAATCTATGCCTATTGCTAGCAGCAGCAGCAGCTTCAGCCTGTGGCACACACATCTGTATGTAAAATGTAGCTGCTACAAACATTCTTTCTGTGCTGATATTGTATTTTTACCCCACTAATTTCACCCCAACATATGAGAGGGGATAGTATCTGCATTGAGGCGTTATATCTTGTTGATAGTTGCATGGGATTTGCTGATTATACTGCAAATCAGCTTTGTTAGTTGCATTTAGCATTTCTGAACCACAGATTGGTTCAGATGTAATAAACTGCTAATGAGAACCATCATAAAAAGGAAAACTTCTAGCTGGGCAAACCAGTGTGTATGAGAGTTACCTCTTATGTCTAACTTGTTGACACTACTTGTTCAGCAGTATTTTTCAACAGAGGAGTATTGTACTCCATCCAGTATGTAACCATTTTATTTCCAACATGACGCATATGTTTGAATTTACTTAGGGAGAATGGGGATTACATCAGTAAGCCTTTGTTAGAAATGTACTGATGACATGCCAGTGATCTCCAGCCATGTTACATGTACAAAGGAAGTACAGTACACCAAGGATATAATGCGGTGTGATAACTAGGTACACAGGTCTCCTGGCTACTTCCTTTGATAGCAGTTGTAATAGTACACTGCTATTTTGTTGGCACTATTGTTTATACATATAATTTGGGGGGATTTTTCCTGCTATGGGGCACACTACAATGGACCCCTGTGTTGGGTGTGTGAGCATACATGAGTATCTGTCAAGGCACAAACAGGAATATGTCACTACTGCTACAATCCTAGTTGCATCCACACCCTTTGTATGTTTGGCACACTGTTGAATATGAGATGTGTAATCAAGCGGTGAATACTGATAGCCTTCCTTTACTGCTGTATGTATACATAATTTACTCATATGTATGTGGTCCTTACATGTGTTCTCATGTCTTTGTATTTCAGGACACATTATGCATGCACATCGCAGGCCACCATTTTCTGAGGTGGAAAACGACCTCAATTTTTTTCAGGACCATCAGGAATTGGAAGAGGCCATGCTCCTGCTGCTAGTAAGCAAAAAACTGTTTTGTCAGAGATGTAGACATATTTCAATGTATTAGCTAAAGTGTCATCCCAGGCTTGCTGGCTGGATTGATGTAGTATCTGCAAGATTGTGAACTGTACAGATATTTTCTGAATGTCCACAGATTAGACTCTTACCTCTGCCTTGTAGGTATGACCATAGCGATTGACTTGAAAGTATTGTCAGGACATTACTGATTGCCATAACTGTCAACTGTGCAGATTTTTACAGAATGTATTTTTTTGCTCATAACATTTTTGTTTACTGAATAATTGTTTCCAAATAATTACTGATTGGGCTTAAAAAATAATGTCCACATGTCCTACTTTGTGAGGTTGACAGGTATACAAGTCTGTAACAGTGACAGCAGTGTATACAGCTTAACATATATTGCACCATAGTAGTGCAGAGCATAGTTGTGCAGGTATTAATGTATTGCTTTTTCCATTTTATCACTGGTGATCAGGGAGGTTGGTCTTTGTCCCCTACACCACCTGATGTCATTGTCTCTTCAGACTCTGATGATGATGGTGGCCAAATTGAGGCACATCTGGGGGTTTCAGGGGTTAAATCAGACACAGAGGTTGACATCCCTCATCCACCCTCATTATCAGCATACAAAGCCAGTATGCCTATGCATACCTAGTCCCCTGAGGCCACAGATATTGGACAGTTGGAGGGTGGGGACATTGAACAGGAAAGTGTGGTTACTGCGGCATCAGTGACTGTCGACACTGGCCATAGCCAAACTGTTGGTGAGGTTCCACACAGGTGAATTGATAGCAGTGCTCGTAGGAGGGCTGTTGTCCTTCCACTGCCTGTTGTAGGTGTCTCATCAAGTGTCACTTGGCATAAGTTTAGGGCTGTCATGGAGGCACAGGCATGTTCCAAAAGGAACTCCCGATGAATCCTCAGGGTTATGGATGCAGCACAGTCTGACATATGTGGCTGCCTCCACCGTGTTGCTGATATCATGAATCATTTGACTGACACAGTGGAAAGAGGTATGTCTGAGACAGATCACACACTATTTGTCTACAAACGCACATTGTCTGTGCTGGAATGTCTGATTGGAGTTGAGAGTTGGCCTCCTGAGCGTAGGTCAGCAACTACATCTGCTGAGAGTCAATATGGCTGTCCACAGGAAGACGTAGCAAGCCATGGGCTCATGGTTCTTGGCATTCCCATGGCGACCATGTACCCAGCAGACATCAGTCACCCTCTGGTAGTAGCACATCATCTGACCTTGGGCATGGAGGTGCCAGTGCAACTCCTGGAAGAGCCAATTCTCATGTTCAGGGGCAGAGATGATGAACTGTTAGCTCTACCACACACAGCTCACAGCTGTTCAACATACAGACACATAGGGCTAGTACTGAGATTGGCTGTGTTCATGCAGACACTCACACACTACTATCACAGTAAGGGTACCACCAGACACACACGCAACATTTCCATGGTCCATCTTGCCTGCCTCCCTTCCTGACTCACACATACGCTTGCCAACCTATTAGGTCAGCCTAGGCCTCCTGCACCCCCACACAACACCCTGTGCATGTGATGATAACTGTGTCACATCACTGTCATCCTTCTCATGGATGCAGGGACATAAAGCTATGTGTCTGATGAACAGGGTGACTATCTACATTAGTATGAATTCCTTTCATCCATTGGTGTTGTTGACATGCTACTTGTACTAGTCAGTTACAAATATTGTACTTTGCCATTTATAATGTGGATAGCCTGATAATTTATGTATGTTACAATGGATGCTGTTGCAAGGGCTATGGAGTCACACAATGAAATGTGTTTCATGGAAATGTTTACATTTCACTTTCAGGAATTTGTAGTACATACCTATGGGTACACATTTACAACCAGCCCATCAAAGTCAGAGCACAGGATTGAATGTCAGCACAGAAGACAAATGTCATCAGAAAGGTAACACAATATAGGTTCATGGGTTCATAGGTTCATAGTTGTTTACCAGGCTAACAAACACAAAGGCTTCTTTAAGCCTAGCCATACATCCCAAATCTCTGACAAGGTCTAATACCCTTGATTAGTGTAAGCAGGGGTTTGGGAGACGAAACATTTACAAGCAGGGGCATGGGAGACCATTTACAGTTTCCTTGTGTCTGTTAGAGACATAGGTCCCAAACCAGGGATGAATGTCATGTTCCCCTTCCAATCATGTAACTTGCACTTGATTTGTGTTAGGGCAGAACTCTGCTTCACATGGATGGGGAGCCTGTTCCTTATAGGGTGTAGTCTCATGGATACATACCTGTCTCTCCAGCACATCCTATTTATACCACATGCAAGGTGTCGGTCTGTAGAATGGGTAATTCTGGTGTTGTTTGATTTGTGGATATGCAGGAGGTCCAGAGTGGAGTCTGACAATGCCCTGTACAGCAGGCATACATCTCCCCTGCAATGTCTGTAGGAGACAGAATACAGGGATAGGGCCTTGAAGCGGTCTGCATAGGACATTTTACTTATGCCCTGTATTGGTTTAGTGAGGAACCTCTGCAGATGTTCCAATTTTCGGATATGCCTGGTTAGGTACATACCAAACGGGGCATTGTACTCAGTGATAGGTCTGATGAATGCCGAATATAGTAGAACAATGACTTCCTTGAATTTAGATGCCATACCTTTGTACCATGTCCCAAAGACATGCTGCAGGTGGATTGGGCACTCTAAAAATAAATTGGCCGTAGGTGTGAGTGCATGTGTGTGTGCCTTCTGTGGAAGGTTGGGCGCCGGGCTGGCAACTCAATACTGTAAAACTCCACTGCCAATCATGAACAGACAGGTGATCCGCTGTGGTGACCCCTAACCGGGAAAAGCCGAAAGAAGAAGAAGACCTTTGTTTATAAGTTGCGCAACATAGAATAATTTCCCCAATACTGTAGACACATGACAGCCAAAGGATAGATTACTATGTGCCCCTAAGTCCCTGACTGCTGGGTCAACTGTTAGAGGTGTACTATCAATATGATAGTTACCAAGGGTGGCTGACTTCCAGAGGATAGTATTGTGGATTGCTTGGCATTTAGTTTTAGTCCATGGCTTTTACATCAATTGTATGTGTGTGTCAGCCACTCCTGGAGTACATATGTGTCAGTGTGGGATTCAATGACAGCTCCTAATTAGCAATCATCTACAAATTTAGTCAGCCAGAGACCACTGACAGTGACCTTGATTTTAGAGAAGTAAATGCCAAAAAGGAGGGGTTCGAGGACTGATTTGTGAAGGAGTTCACTTGTGACTGGCCTCTTTGTAGAGGTGGATTCCCCACTGCTAACTTCCTGGGTCCTGTCCGTGAGACAGTTGACTATCCACCAGCTGACATACTAGTTTGTACCTAACCTCTTGAGTTTGTCAACAAATGCCTGGTGGGGCATGCCAAGGTAGGCAGTGTGAATCATTTTCCCTCATCCACTGCTTTGGTTACCTTCTCGAATAGGTCCACCAGGTTGGGTAGGCATGATCTGCCCTTGACAAAACCAAACTGGGTTTGGTCCAGTGTCTGGAGGTGTACTATACCTCTATCGATCATTTCCATGATAATTCTTTCCATGACTTTACATAAAAGAGTAGTGAGACTTCTGGGTCTGTAGTGTCCAGGGTCTGCAGATGGCCCACCTTTGTGCAGAGAGATGACTGTTGCTGTTCTCCATTCATGAGGCACAAAGCCTGTTTGGTGGCTATTGTTAAATAGTAATTCCAGAGACCCTGATAGGTCATGTTTCATGCTATTTAGAAGGCATCATGAGATATTGTCTGGGCCCATTGATGCAGTATACTTGGTCTTAGAGAGAGCATTAAGGACCTGTTCCCTAGTGATAGTAGGGGTACTTATATTTGATGGTATTTCCTGAGGGAAGGTTGAGGGGGAGAGAGGGGTAAACTTGGGGTTCAATTTATCAGATAGGAGGTTTGCTATATTATTACAGTTGGTTCCATTTACAATGAGACGTGCACACAGTTGTGTCTTGCCTTTAAGGTTGCGGACATAGCTAAAGTATGCTTTGTGGTTGTCCTTGGCCTGGGAGCTTGAACTTACCCCAAATCTGGCTTTGGTAAACTTCATTTGTCCTCTGATTTTTTGTTTACTTTGATGAGAGTGCTTTTATCCTGCTGTGTGCTGTACGTCCTAAGATTTTCCATGAATTTCTGCCTTTTGTTATACAGCCTATTGATTTTGTGATTTCATGAGGGTGGCTTGATTTTGAGTTAGTTCTGTATTTCTCAAAACACACAAAAAGGAGCAAACACAGTGTGTAAACTAGCAACCAAAAATATAAAAACATCGCCAGCAGCAGGAAGTCTTAAAACAGCAAATCTATTTATTTATTTAAACAAAACTGAAGAGACACTGATTGAGCGCTTTCATCCCCTGAAACAGGGACTTCATCAAAGTGCCCATCCTAAAACCACAGTAAAACCCTTAACTATACACTAAAAACAGTTGTTTAAAACAGACAATGGACAATAAATACACTTTTACCTACATCCCTACATCTAACTATCTTAAAACTGCTTTTCTATGAAGAATAGGTTTAAGGGAGATCATTTCATTCAGGCCTGGAAAATAGCTTGCTTGTAATTTTATCTGCCATTTGACCTCCCTCTATTCTATGTAACTTCTAAAATCACCCTCAAGGGTTAGCTGTAACCCATTCTAAAATTCCAAACAGAAAACCTGAATATTCAACACAAGTGGTGGAATGTTAATAAAGTGCATTATTATTGTTACATGTAGAAATCTGATAAGAATGTTTGTAAATCCTGTCCCTTAACTGTCTCTCAGTTTTCCCTATATAAAACCCAGGACAGGATTTACACATGGCCAGGTATATCACACCAATTGTCTGACAATTACCCTTAAGAAAGCATACCGGAGTTTTTAACATATTGCCTACAATGTAGTTCTCATTGTCACATATGTATTTACATTATGAACCCGCCCCACATGTTGACGTACCATATTTAGAAACATTCTTACTTCTTGAAACTCCTACAAAGCATTTCTTGAGGTTTACTCCCGTCTTAAAAACAAAATTCGGCTTGGAACCTACAACAGACCATAAAGTTGGATTATTTCTTAAAATTGCCGAATTATTTAACACAATTTTCCTAACATCATGTGTCCTACCCCGAAAGGATATAACCATAGCTCTCTCAAAGTCTTTATCTCTTTCCCTTTCTTGCTCACCTGCAACATCCCTTTCTATAGATGGAATACCCAGAAGGGATTTATATTTATTACCCCACTCTTTTTGCACATAGTCCATGTTATCATAAACCAGCTTACTTGGATACCCTCTTTCAAAAAACATATCAGCCACTTTTTTTAACTCGCTGTCAAGATCTTCTACCTTAGATGTCATCCGGGCAACCCTAACTTGTTGCCCTTTGACTATACTCCTCTTTTGATGAGGGGGGTGGATACTGGCATACTCCAAATATGAATTGCTGAAAGTGGGTTTCCTAAACACATTAGATTTAAACCCATTGTCAATCTGCTGAATAAATGTGTCCAAATAGTTAATACCACTAATATTACTTGCATAAGTAAATCTCAAAAAGCTGGTAGTTCCATTCAAATAATCAATGAATTCCTGAAGCAACACCTCTGTACCGGTCCAAAGGATGAAAATATCATCCATAAAATGGACATATAGTTTTACATGTTGAAAAAACTCACTCCTAAACACCTTGTTTTTCTCCCACTCTAAAAGGACCAAAACCGGATCCATTATATTGTCCATTGTCCAGCCAACCTTTTGCTACAGCTGCATTATCTCTATTGTAACTATGGACATTAATATTGTTTCCGTTGCCACCATAATATTAGCCAATGACGTATTGATTATTATTTGGAGGAATATCTGTTGGATGGTAGAATTACAGCTGGGACATATAGTTTTTTAAAAGTCAAAGATCCTGTGGTGGCCACAATTTTGGGATCCCTAAGACACATAAGGGGCTTGAAAATCTAGCCTTTAGACCAACTGTGTCAGGGCGGAGTTCCAAGACATACCCCTTCGGGCTAGTCATTGATAAATGGCTTAAATATGTAGTTAATAAAGCTCAGAACTTACTTAAGGACTCTTGGAACTTTTTGGGGAGAATTACAGACACCTTGTGCCACAATAATATCCTATTTGTAACTATTGACATAGTCGATTTATTCACTTCAATCCCTAGAAGGGATGGAGTTGTTTGCTGATAGTGTTCGTAAAAACACTAATTTTTCCAATGTTAAAGTCAATTTAGTTATGGATTTCATGGGAATTGTTTTGGATCACAATTATATATTTTTGAAGGGGAATACTTCAAACAGCATAAAGGTATGGCAATGGGTTTATCTTGTGCTCCATTTATGCCAATTTGGACCTTTTAGAGTGGGAGAATAACAAGGTGTTTAGGAGTGAGTTTTTTCAACATGTAAAACTGTATGTCCGCTTTTTGGATGATATTTTTATCCTTTGGACCGGTACAGAGGTGTTGCTTCAGGAATGCATTGATTATTTGAATGAAACTACCAGCTTTTTGAGATTTACTTATGCAAGTAATATTAGTAGTATTAACTATTTGGGCACATTTATTCAGAAGGTTGACAATGGATTTAAATCTAATGTGTCTAGGAAACCAACTTTCAGCAATTCATGTTTGGAGTATACCAGTAACCATCCCCCTCATCAAAAGAGGAGTATAGTCAAAGGGCAACTAGTTAGGGTTACCTGGATGACATCTAAGGTAGAAGATCTTGACGGTGAGTTAAAAAAGTGGCTGATATGTTTTTGAAAGAGGCTATCCAAGTAAGCTGGTTTATAATAATATGGACTATGTGCAAAAAGAATGGGGTAATAAATATAAATCCCTTCTGGGTATTCCATCTATAGAAAGGGATGTTGCAGGTGAGCAAGAAAGGGAAAGAGATAAAGACTTTGAGAGAGCTATGGTTATATCCTTTTGGGGTAGGGCACATGAAGTTAGGAAAATTGTGGAAAATAATTCGTCAATTTTAAGAAATAATCCAATTTTATGATCTGTGGTAGGTTCCAAGACGAATTTTGTTTTTAAGACAGGAGTAAACCTCAATAAATGCTTTGAAGGAGTTTCAAGAAGTAAGAATGTTTCTGAATATGGTATGTCAAGATGTGGGGCATGTTCACAATGTAAACACATATGTGACAATAAGAACTACATTGTAGGCAATATGTTAAAAACTCTGGTACACTTTGTTAAGGGTAGTTGTCAGACAACTGGTGTGATATACCTGGCCATGTGTAAATCCTGTCTTGGTTTTTACATAGGGAAAACCGAGAGATGGTTAAGGGACAGGATTTATGAACATGTTTATCAGATTTCTACATGTAACAACAATAATGCACTTTATAAACATTCCACCACTTGTGTAGAATATTCAGGTTTTCTGTTTGGAATTTTAGAATGGGTTACACCTAACCGTGGGGGGGGGGGGGTGATTTTAGAAGTTACATAGAAGAGCGGGAGGTCAAATGGCAGATAAAATTACAAGCAAGCCATTTTCCAGGGCTGAATGAAATGATCTCCCTTAAATATATTCTTCATAGAAAAGCAGTTTTAGGATAGTTACGTGTAGGTATGTAGGTAAAAGTGTATTTATTCTCCATTGTCCATTTAAAACAACTGTTTTAGTGTATAGTTAATGGTTTTACTGTGGTTTTAGGATGGGCACTTTAATGTTTAATTAATTGCGCAATGTCATTTAATAATGAGTATATAAGTTAACTGAGTTGTTGTAGTTGTTTGTCTTTTGGCTTTTCCCGGTAAGGGGTCGCCACAGTGGAACTCTGGTCCGCTAATGATTGGCAGTAGATTTTTACGAAATGCCGAGGTGCCAGCTCGACGCCCAACCTTCAATGAAGGCATGCCCATTTACGCACGCATGTCTTTCGAACGCTACCCAACCATGGGGAGGACATACAGACTCCACACAGAAGGCACTCCCAAGCCAAGCCGAGAATCGAACGGGGGAACCTCTTGCTGTGAGGTAACAACGCTACCGCTGTACCACCGTGGCATGCCTTTCAAAATTGATTCTAATGAAGTCTCTGTTTCAGGGGATGAAAGTGCTCAATCACTGTCTCTTCAGTTTTGCTTAAATAAATAAATAGATTTGCTGTTTTAAGAATTCCTGCTGCTGGCAATATTTCTATAGTTTTAGTTCTGTATTTCTCCCTGGTGGTTATGGCTACAGCTATGCAGCTATTAACATGCTCATACAGGGTTTCTGTGAACACTTATACATAGGCTGCAGCATTCTCAGTGTTTGCGATTTGGACAGTTCATCATTTAATGGCTGGAGGTTAGCCTTAGAGTAGTTCCTGAATATTCCATGTCTAGCTGGAGGGTCCATGTTTTATTTTTACTTCAAAAGAGAGCAGTTTGTGTACTAACCTTACCAGGGAAGACATTACAGTAGGGTTGTGTGTATGACTCTGCCACATTGCTGAGCAGCAGATCCAGTATGGTTGCACCCCTGGTTGGTGTATTGGCTATCTGGTCCAGGGAGTTTGTGCTTACAAAATCCAGGAATGTCTATGCCTGTATGTTTGTTGTCATATTGTATTGTATTCCCAGTTAATAGTGGGATAATGAAAGTCACCCATGAATATGGTATTGGGTGGGATGTTTAGTGTTTACAATAAGTTTACATACATGGTATGGGTTTCCTGGGTTATAGAGGGGGGCCTATAGCTTGCATGGAAGTAGTACTGGATTTTGCCTATTGTGATTTGAACCTGGAGTAGCTCAAATGCATTGTCCTGTTTGACCAGCCTTGAAGTATCTTTAGTTTTGATGTACATAGAGACACCTCCACCTTTAGTCCCTGCCTGTGAAGTAGCTGGTCTATAGGTATTGAAGGCATAATAACCTTGCACTGTTGGTGTGCTCTCCATGGCTTTAAGTCATGTGTCAGTGTCCACACAGATGTCTTCCGAGAGCTCAAATAAGCATCTCTAAGTATAGTCCAGGGTGGTATGTCACAGGTCATATACACCTACATGGACTATGACTAGTCATATCATAGGATCATAGGAAGTTACTAGGCCAATGGCCCTAGCTCCCTTACTAGCCTAGCCAAGTTCTACCCTTATTTCCATGATCAACATTAATTGCCCCGGTCCAAAAGGGACACAGGTGGAACCCCCAGGGTGACTTTACGGTTACACATCTAATTGTCCATATTGCGTTTGAAGAGAGCCAATGAGGTACTCTGTTTGACATGAAGTGGGAGTCCACTCAAAAGGGGTGGTAACCTCTGGGAGACAAATTTGACCCTCCAGCATGTTCTGTTACTGTCACACACCAGGTTAAGGTCTTTAGAGTGAGTAACCAGTGTACCATTTGATTTGCGGATATTCAGCATTTCCAATAAAGCCTGGTCAAAGATTGCCTTATATGCAAGGCAGAGATCACCTCTGAGTAGTCTGTATGAAACATAATAAAGTAACAGTGATAGATGATTCTCATAGGCAGAGATGCTGAAGTTTTTGAATTATCCTTGTGAGGAACCAATGTTGTCTTTCCAATTGTTGCAGGTGCTTAGAAAGGTGCATACCAAAAGGGGTATTGTATTCCATTATTGGCCTGATGAGGGGAGGGTACAAAGAGGTTAAAACTTCTTGTATTTTCTGGATGCAATGGCCTCACTTATGAGATGAGCAATATAGAATGTCCTTCTTACCACTGTGGAGACATGGTGATCAAAGGTAAGGTTGCTGTCAACCTGTGTGCCCAGGTATCTCACTAGTAAGTGCATACTTAGGGTTTTGTTACCAATGTGGTAGTTAGCAGGAACATTGCACTTACTGAGAGGGATGCTAACACATATTTTTGCATTGAGGTAAGGCCGTGACTTTGACATCAATCATTTGTTTGTGTAAGACCCTGTTGTAGGGTGTTGACATCATTTGGAGATTCTATGACCGCTCCCAGTTTGCAGTCATCAGCAAACTTTGTCAGTCACAGACCTTTAGTTTTAGCTTGTACTTTGGAAAACTAGATTCCAAACAGTAGAGGTGCCAGTCCAGATACCTGTGGAACACCGCTGGTTACAGGTCTTCTGTTGGAGGTGAATTCCCCTATTTTGACTATATGCGTTCTATCAGTGAGCCAGCTAGTGACCCATCTAATGATATAAAGGTTGATACCTAGTTGGGTGAGTTTGTCAATGATGCCTGAGTGGGGGATAGTGTCAAATGCCTCAGCTAAGTCTAAGCAAGCTGTATGCACAGATTTCCCCTTGTCCAGGGCCTTGACGACTGTCTCAAGGAAGTCTGCAATGTTTCACAGGCATTATCTCACTTTGACAAATCCAAACTGAGTAGGGGCAAGTTTGGAGCTTACCTATAGGTCCATGATGATTTGCTCCATGGCCTTGCAGATAAGGCTAGTAAGGCTAATTTCATAGGATCATAAAATCATAGGAAGTTACTAGGCTATTGGTCCTGAGGCCCTTACAAGTCTAGCCAAGAATTTAACCCATGTTCCAACAAGTCAGCACCCTATGCCACTGTCCCAGGGACATAGGTGGAATCCCAGGGATGTATTTTCTATTACCCATCCAGTTATCCAGATTGCACTTAAAAAGGTTTAATGAGGTACTCTGCTTTACGTGGAGGGGGAGTCTATTCCACAAAAGGGGGAGTCTCTGGGACACAAATCTGTCCCGCCAACAAGTCCTATTGATGTCACATATCAGGCTGAAGTCTCGCATGTGGGTTGCTCAAGTAGAACTTGTCTTGTGGATATGCAGCAATCCCGTCAGGGTGGGGTCTGAGATTGCTTTGTATAGCAGACAGAGGTCACCTCTGAGGAGTCTGTAGGAGACTGAGTAGTGGGACAGGGCTTTTAGCCTATCTGTGTAGGGTAGATGTTTGAGGCCCTGGATTCTCCGGGGAAAGGAATCTCTGTGGTCTCTCCAGCTGCTGCATGTGCTTTGTGAGGTACATGCTGAAAGGGGCATTGTATTCAATAATCAGTCTTATAAGGGAAGAATACAGGGATGCTATGACCACCTTGTCCTTGGATAAGATACCCTTACTAATGAGGTGGGCCATGTAGAAAGCTTTCCATACAATGTAGGCAAGATGGTTGTCAAAAGTCAGTTTGCTATCAACCTGTGTGCCCAAGTCCTCACTACTGATTGCATGCTTAATGCCTTATTATCAATGTGATAATTTGTGGGGACATCATTCTCCCCAAGGGATGATGATGCATTTTTTGGCATTCAGTTTGAGGCCATGTTTCTGGCACCAGTCATTTGTTTGGATGAGACCCTCTTGGAGAATGTCCACATCACTAGGGGAATTGATGACAGCACCCAGCTTGCAGTAATCTGCAAACCTGGTCAGCCATAGCCCACTAGACTTGGCCTGCACCTCTGAGAAGTATATCCCAAACAGCAGAGGCTCCAAGACCGATCTCTGAGATACACCATTTGTTACGGGTCTACTACTTAAGGTGGCTTCCCCTATTTTGACTAGGTGGGTTCTATCGGTGAGCTAATTTGCTACCCATCTGGTAACATATGGATTGATGCCTAGTTGAGAGAGTTTATCTATTACACCTGAGTGGGGAATACTAAGGCCTTGGCCATGTCAAGGTAGGCAGTGTGCACCGTCTTCCCTTCATCTATGGCCTTAGTGACTGTCTCAAGGAAGTCGACCAAATTTAACAGGCATGACCTCCCCTTGACAAAACCAAACTGTGTGGGATCAAGTGTCTGGAGGTTGCCAATGTCCTTGTTAATGAGGTCCATGATAATCTACTCTATGGCCTTGCAGATTAGGCTAGTTAGGCTGATGGGTCTATAATTTCCTGGCTCAGTGGATGCTCCACCTTTGTGCAAAGGAATGACAGTAGCTGTTCACCACTCGGCTGGGACGAAGCCGGTACTCAGGCTTTGGTTGAATAGGGTGCATAATGGTGCTGCAAGTTCCTGCCTGAGTTCATATAAGATGCAGCCTGGGATGTTATCGGGTCCCATGGAGGATGTATTTTTTTTTGCCTTTGAGAGGACAGTGATGACTTGCTCTCTAGAGATAAGGGGAGGAGGGCAGGTACTGGGGATGCCCTTTTTTACTGATGGGGGGACAGAAGAGTGAAGTTTTCACTGAACCTGTCTGCCAGCAGGTTGGCTATATCTACAGGCTTTGTGTATGTGGTGTCCTTGACCATCAGTTCTGAGCAGATCTGGGTGCTTCCTTTGAGATTGTGGACATATGTGAAGAAAGCCCTATGACTGTCTTTACCAGATGTGGCCAGTTTAGACTTGAAGTTTGCTTTGGAGGATTTCATTAGTGCTCTTATTTGCTCGTTCAGACTAAGGAGAAATTGCTTCCAATTAGTCATCTGCTCCTTCTTGGCCCTGGACAGCATTTTTTTCTTTTTATTATAGAGTTTATTTATTGTGGATGTCCACGAGACAGGTTTACTCTTCCAGGATGATTTCGTCCTGTCTGGCATTCCTGATTCCATGCCTTTATATAAATGCTCATATAGTACTTTGGTGTAAGTTTGGACATATGTGCCAGTTTCTGTGGAGGGGGAGGGGGCTGTGAAGCTGTTTATACCTTCCCTCAGGGGGTTGTAATCAGCTTTGGAGAAGTTGTTTTGTTTGACCCTAGCTGGGGAGGGGGTCAGAGGAGATGGTGACTTCGAAAGTGACTGCTTTGTGGTCGGACCTTCCAGGGATGATGACACTATAGGGATGCTGCAGTGGTTACTCGTGTTGGTTAATACCAAGTCCGAGATATTTTCACCTCTTGTGGGGGGGGGGGGTGTCAACCAACTGGTCCAAGGCATTTGCATTGACAAAACGAAGGAATGTCTGGGCATTTGTGTTTTGGCATGGGTATTTCTTCCAGTCTATGGTTGGATAAGTTAAAGTTGCCCAGGGTCAGGGTAAAGGGTTGAATCTTGATAGGTTCAAAGAGGTCCAGATAGGTGGAGTGGGGATCTTGAGTCAGAGTTGGAGGCCTGTAGCTAGCTATGATTTGAATAGGGATCTTGTCAGTTGTTAACTGCACCTGGAGGATTTCCTGTGCATCATACTACTTGACCAGCCTAGAGGTGTGTATGTCTTTTATATATATTGCAACTCAACCTCCTTTTGTTTTGCTGCCCACGGCTTGGGGTCTGAATGAATGTTAGGATGAGTAACCTGGTATGCCTGGGGTGCTCTCTGCAGCTTTGAACCAGGTTTCTGTGACTGCACAAATGTCAGCTTCTTCCAGGGTTAAGAATTCTTGTAATGAGTGCAGTTTCATGTTTAGACTCCTAGCATTTAGCAGCATGACCTTTAATTTACATTTAGATGAAATTTTCATGTGGGTAGTTTTGACCTCATGGCATTGCCTAAAAAAGGCACTATGGGGGAGGCAACAGCCTTTGCTAGAAGCCTGAAGCCCAGGGGAGACAAATGCAGGCCATCTCTGGCAAAGCATCATGGCTTGTCAATCATGTCATCCCAGGCTGTCAGGTACTGGATCCACTTTGAATGACACCAGAAACTAAGACAGTTGTAAGTCAATCATTTTCTGTTTGTATTGATACATCATTCTGGGTGATGGTACAATTCTGCTTAAGGCTAGGGACATACCTGCCTGGGACACATACTCAGTGAGCTCGATCATGTCTCTCTTCATACAGTCCAGGGAGGTATGTCTCATGTCATTCTCTCCAGCATAGATTATGACAGAGTCATAACAATACCTGTTGAGTGACTTGAGTGCATTGGTGATTCTGGCACCCGACAAACAACTAACCGTGACTTTCTCCTTATCCAGCCTGGTGGGGGGCACATCTGTGTGTCTCACAATGGAGTCTCCTATGATTAATATGTTGGGTTTATGTTTAGGCCTTAGTGGCTGTGAGACACAGGTATGTGGACTATGTGTAGTGTGTGGTGGGGTGGGCAGTGGAGTTTGCATGCGTTTATGCCTCAGATATCTCTTTTGCTTGGGTAAGCTTTTGTTGAGGGCCTCTGCATATGTGGGAGTGTGTTGTGTAGGTGTGGGTGGTGTTTGAGGTGTGGTGTTCATGTTGCTAACCTTCTCAGTGCCAGATATACTGGTTTGTGGGGGAGAGAGCAATGACACTGGGTGCTTGATGTATTTGCATCACTCATGAATTGTGTTCCTAGGTGGAAGTAGTAGAGGGTTGTCCGTGTACAGGAGGCAGTTGCAACACTGTCTCAGGATGCCCATATTGACCAGACTGGCAGGAGAAAATGTAGGAAATTGTCCATCCATATTTGTCAGAAACTGAAAGAGCTAAGCGGGTAAAGGGAGGAAGGTCTACGAGTAGAACTACTAGATGATAACATTAGTGCTAATAAGGGAAAACTTGTAGCTGGAATGCCTCAAAAAGGGTTAAAAAACATGCAGTTGAAGGTGTGGATGCCACAGACTTGTATCTAGGCTATGCTACTCAATTTTAAGGTTAAGAACTCAGTAAGAAAAAACTCACAATAAAGCACAGATTAATCACTTATAGTCAAAAGATCAGAACTATGAGTATGAAAAAATACAGTTAAGCAGCAACGCAATGCAGTAAAATGCAGTTAAACAGTGATGAATTGCAGTAGATAGCAATGAAATATAGTTAAACAGTAGATCACAAACCACAACAGTAACAGACAGCACAAATAAAGCAGCAATTCAGTAGAATACTGTCATCAATTTAGTGAGGCTACTAAAAAGCAGTAATAAATATGGCAAACTAAATGCAGATGATCTCCTAAGCACAAGCATCTTTGATACAGGGGTAAGTGAAAGCACCACCTTTGTGCAAAGGAGTAATGGTGGCCGTTTTCCATTAATCTGGGATGAAGTCAGTGCAGTTTTCCATTCATCTGGGATGAAGTCAGTGCTTAGACTATGATTAAAAATAGTACCCAATGGTGTTGATAATTCTTGTTAGAGCTCATGTAGGATGCAGCCTGAGATGTTATCAGGCCCCATTGATGCTGTGTTTTTGGCCTTAGAGAGGGTGTTTATGACTTGCTCTTCAGAGATACAAGGTAGGGGACAGGTGGTAGAGATGCCATGGGGTACATGTGGTGGGAACAGAGAAGTGAAGGTTTTCACGGAATCTGACAGCTAACAGAATAGTTATGTCCACAGGCTTAGTATATGTGGTATCATTAACTACCAGTTCATTACACATCTGGTCCTGTTTCTTTTAGGTTGTGGATGTAACTAAGGAACACCTTATGGTTGTCCTTAGTTGAGGAATCTAATTTGGATTCATAGTTTGCTTTTGAGGACTTCACAAGAAGGCTTATTGGTTTCTTTAAGCTGAAGAGGAAGTGTTTCCAGTTTAGGGCTCACTCCCTCTTACTCTTAGACAACAATTTCTTCCTCTTATTGTAAAGCCTGTTAATGGCAGTTGGCCACCAGGCAGGTTTGCTCTTCCTTGTGGAGCTTGTTTTGGTCCTGCCAGGTACAGCCGAGTCAATGCAGTTAAACAGGTGTTTGAATAAAGCATTGGTGTAGAACTCAGCATAGTTGCCAGTTCCATCTGAGGGGGGAGGTGCAGAAAAGCAATTTATACCATCCCATAAGAGGTAATGAAGTGCTTTGGAGAAGTGTTTTAGTTTATTTGCTGCTGGGGGGGGGGGGTCAGTGTGATAGTTACTTTGAATGAGACTGATTTATGGTCAGATCTCACTAGGAAAGACCTCACAGTGGGGGTGCTACAGTAGTCCACCATATTGATAAGCACGAGATCCAGGATGTTAGCTCCCCTTGGAGGGGGGGGGGTTCAACCAGCAGGTCCAGTGCATTGGAGTTGACGAAGTTGAAGAACCTTTGGACAAGTGAGTAACAGCATGAGTACTTTACCTGGTCAATGGATGGGTAGTTAATGTTGCTCAAAGCCAGGGTGTTTGGAAGTATCTTGATATATTCAAATAGATCCAAATAAGCAGAGTGGGTGTCCTGATTTACGGATGGGGGCCCTGTAGCTTGCAATGATGTGAATAGGTGTCCTACCAGCAGTTAATTGCACCTGAAGTATCTCCAGGGAATCCTACTGTTTAACCAATCTTGAGGTATATTTATCTTTACTGAATATTGATACACCACCTCCTTTAGTTTTCACCCCTTCAGTTTGTGGTCTGAACATGTGGAAGGAGGTGTAGCCTGATATGTTTGTGGTGTGCTCCACAGCAGTGAACCAGGTCTCTGTGACTGCACAAATGTGTAAGTGTTCCAAGGTGAGGACTGCTTCCAGTGTGTGCAGTTTCATGTTAAGACTCCTAGCATTTAGCAGCATAACCTTCACTTTGTTGTTATATGGAGTTTTCACGTCTGGAATTTTGTCCTTGAGACACTGCCTAAAAAGGGCACTATGGGGGAGGCAAGAGCCTTGGTCAGTAGCCAAAATCTCAGGGGTGACAGATGAAGATCATCTGTGGCAAAGCATCATTGTCTGTCGATCATGTCATCCCAGGCTGACAGATGCTGGATACCCTTAGAATGACACTAGAAACTAAGCTAATTATTGAGTTCAATCATTTTCTGTTTGTATTGAGGTATCATCCTAGGTGAAGGTAAAATGCTACTTAAGGCTAGGTACATACCTGCCTGAGATGGGTCAATATTATATAATCGAAAATTAACTTACTCAAACCGGATTTAATATCGAAATTCACTTTATTCAGCTTTTGATAGTGAGATCGCAGTACAGTGATGAATGAAAAATTTTCCCTTTCCTCACTGTAGTGCGATCTCATTGTTGGTATAGTTAATTAACTGGGGGTGTGGGGGGGGCACAGCTCCCCACAAGACAGAGTTTGATGAAGTCAATTTCGATATTAAATCCAGTTCGAATAAATTAATTTTCAGTTATGTAATATAGACCCGCCTGAGACACGTAGTCCAAGAGTTCAGTCATGTCTCTTTTCATATAGTCCAGAGAGGTACATTCTAAGTCATTCATACCAACGTGGACTATGACAGAGTCACAACAATACCTGTTTTTGGGATACGTGAGTGCATGTGTGATATGGCGGATCCTGGCATCTGAAAAACAGCTGACTGTGACCTTCTCCTTATTCAGCCTGGTGAGAGGGACATCTGTGTGTCTGACAATGGAATCACCTATAACTAATATTTTTTTGGGGGGTGTTTTGTCTTAAGGACTTGACAGGTGAGACACTGGTGCAAGAGCTATTATGTGTGTTGTGTTCTGCAGTAGACGTATTATGTTTGTGTTTGGGAGGTCTCTGGGGTTTATGCATGTTTCTGGTGAGGATCTTCACATATGTAGGTATGTGTGATATAGGTTTGGGTGAAGTGGGAGGTGAGGTGTGCATGGTGACAACCTGCTCTTTATTATATGTACTGACTGGAGTGCAAGAGAACATGCATTCAAGGCTGTTAATATAGTTGCATCTCTGGCATGCTGAGTTTGTGTTACTTGTGGTCCAATGACATAGTGCATGCATAATGTGGCTGATCCTAGCCCCTGATAAGCAACTGACCATGCCTTTCTCCTTACTGTCCTTAGCTTGGTGAGAGGAACATCAGTGTGTCTCTCAATGGAGTCTCCAATGACTAGAATGTTGGATTGTGTAGTGGCTTGCCTTATGGGCTTATAGGTTGAGTTTCCATGGGATATAACGCTATGTGTTGATATTGGTGTTGTTTCTACACAGTGCATTTGGGGCTACTGAAGGTATTTTTATCTGTACTTTGACTATGAGGTCTTTGTGATTTATGAAGATAACATTTCCGTGCCTCAGCATATGTCTGCTTTGAATTGTGTGTGATGGGTGCAGTGTGTGTACTAATGATTACCTTATTGACATTAGGAGTACTTTCAAGTGAGAGCTTTTATTCCAGTGACATTTTATAAACACATCTCTCACACACCATACCAGCTTGTTTGAGAATGAACTGGCTCACTCCCTCTTACTCTTAGACAGCAATTTCTTCCTCTTATTATTTTTACATTGCCTCAGGATGCCCATATCCACCAAGGTGTTAATGGTCACAGTAGAAAAGTTCATATCCATGCCAGCAGACCCTTTTTAATGATTAAATAGTTGTATTGAGAATATTAATCAGTGTTACAATTACCTGTTTTGCATATATGGAGATAGTGCTTGTCACTGCAGGCAAGTTGTTATGTGTGCAACTCAGTATTAGAGGAAATTCCATCATGCTTTCCCAGGAAAAATGTCACTCAAGGTGTCTGTGTCTGTACAGAGCACTGCCAAACACTGGATGGAAAGCTAATCTGTACACTTTGAAAAGGTAAGGATGATTTTCTGAATTATTATTTTCTGAATGTTATTCTGAAGTTAGAAGCAAATCAAGCAGTGCTTACTGAAAACAAAGAATTACCTTAGGTTCATAGCTGTGTACTAGGCTAATGGCCATGGGGCCTTTACAAGCCTAGTCCAAAGAAGTGCCCTGGCATTGTGCCGCCCGTCGTTAGTTCCCAGTGCCTCTATCAAGAAGACCCACTGGAGTGATCCCCAGGGTGAACTTTCTATTCATGATCTGTACCCGGACCCTCAGGCTGTACTTAATTACTACAAGGCCTGCCACCCAACAGTCCTCAGACTCAATCGATCCAACAACCTCTGTCTCCTGGGCAGCTGGGACTACAGGCATGTGCTACTACACCCAACTTTGTCAAGAATGTTGAAAAGAAGGGAGCTGCATGAAGGCTACTGCCTGGCTACTACTACTGCTGCTGGTCTCACCACTGTTTCACTCTGCTGGGATACAATGCTCCTTTTCTTTTTTTCTCACCAGAAGCAAAACATTAGCACCCATCCCAAGATAAGAAGCAGGCCACAGCCTATTTGTATACACAAGCAATCATATATTGCTAATGGTATTAGCAGTGTATGTTGAAGAGATGTGGAGAGTGTCCAATAGGCTGATGTAAACTGCTCTAACATCCACACACACCAAGTTAGCTACAGTGAGAATAGTACCACTACCTATCTGTGTTTACAGAACACTACACACACCAAGTTGGCTGCAGTGAGAATATAACTCCTACCTATCTACATTTGCAAAATACAGAACACGGAATGTATCACACAAGTGATAATTCAAGTCTGATATTAACATGGCTTTAGGTAATCTTATGGTAGATGATATCAGCAGCCCTTGTGGAGGACAAGAGTTTGGAGGCCTGCATGGCCCAAAACTATGCCAGTTTGGGATTCAAAGTTGTTCTGTAAAGAGATGCACACACACACACACACACACACACACACACACACACACACACACACACACACACACACACACACACACACACGTGGGCTAGAGTGAGATTAGAACCCTATCTATCTAGTTTTACAGACTACATAACACAGTACTGAATGTACACACCACAGCTCAAGTCTTATATTAATATGGCTTTAGGTCATTGTATGGTAGATGACATCAGAAGGCCTTGTGGAGGACAAGAGTTTGGAGGCCTGAAAGGCCCAAAACAGTGCAAAACCATGCCAGTTTGGAAATCAGTGTGAGATTCACAGTTGTTCTATAGGGAGATGCACATACACGCACATACCAAGTGGGCTGGAGTGAGATTAGAACCCCTATCTATTTAGTTTTAAAGAGTACATAACACAGAAGTCTGACATTAACATGGCTTTAGGTAATCTTATAGTAGATGACATCAGAAGGCCTTGTGGAGGATGAGAGTTTGGAGGCCTGCATCAACTGCAAGGGCCAAAAAGTGCAAACCCATGCCAATTTCAAAGTCAGTGTGGGATTGACACTTACTCTTTGGGGAGAGATACACACACATAAACACACATAAACACACACACTGGGCTGAAGTGAAATTAGAATCCCTACCTATCAAGGTTTACAGACCACATAACACAGAACTTAATGGATGTGCCACGGCTCAAGTCTAACATTAACATGGCTTTAGGTAATCTTATGGTAGGTGACATCAGAAGGGCTTGTGGAGGACAACACTTTGGAGGCCTGCATCAACTACAAGGGCCAAAAAGTGCAAATCCATGCCTGTTTGGAATTCAAATTTGCTCTGTGGGGAGATACATACACACAAAGTGGGGCAGAGTGAGATTATAAGTCTTATCTATCTAGTCTTGGACATTACTGATCACAGTACTTAATGCATGTAACATGACTCAAGTCTGCGATTAATGTGGCTTTAGGTAATCTTATGGTAGATGACATCAGAAGGCTCTGTGGAGGACAAGAGATTGGAGGCCTGCATCAGCTGCAAAGGTCAGAAAGTGAAAAATCCATGCCAGTTTGGATGTCAATTTGGTATTCACACTTGTTCTTTTGGGAGATATACACACACACACACACACACACACACACACACACACACACACACACACACACACACACACACACACACACATATCAGGTGGGCTGGAGTGAGATTAGAACCTCCACCTATTTAGTTTTACACACTATAAATCACAGTACTTACACTCACCACGGCTCAAGTCTGACATTAGTATGGCTTTAGGTAATCTTTTGGTAGATGACATCAGAAGGCCCTGTGGAGGACAAGAGATTGGAGGCCTGAATCAGCTGCAAAGGCCAAAAAGTACAAATCTATGCCAGTTTGGAAGTCAGTTTGGTATTCACACTTGTTCTTTTGGGAGATATACACACACATATCAGGAGGGCTGGAGTGAGATTAGAACCTCTACCTATTTAGTTTTACACACTACAAATCACAGTACTTAACACAGTATGGCTCAAGTCTGACATTAGTAAGGCTTTAGGTAATCTTGTGGTAGATGACATCAGAAGGCCCTGTGGAGGACAAGAGATTGGACGTCTGCATCAACTGCAAGGGCGAAAAAGGGCAAACCCATGCTAGTTTGGAAGTCAGTGTGGGATTAACACCTTCTCTTTGGGGAGATATACACATGCGTGCACATGCACACACACACACACACACACACACACACACACACACACACACACACACACACACACACACACACACACACATACCAAGTGGGCTGGCATGAGATTAGAAACCCTACCTATCTAGTTTTACACACTACAGATAATAGTACTTAACACACGCACCATGGCTGAAGTCTGCTTTGCAAATTACTGCAGGTGAACTAATCCTAAAGGACATAAACCCACCCTGTGTTGAACAGCTCTGGAGGTCTGCAGTCACATTACTTCTTACTGTCATCTGCAGCTAGTAGCCTAGCAGTCAGATAACTATTTTGTAGCCTAGCTATGTAACAACAGTACCTGTTTTGGGCGTATATGTCTGTTTGCATTTGGATGGATATGCCTGTGGCAAAAATCAATTTGCCCTGTCACTGAGTGAACGCATAACATTATACATTACACAACCTGTTCAGTTGTTGATCTATGTGTGGTGAAATGTAGCAGACACAGGGGACTGTAGCGAATTTGGGAGTTGTTGCTGGTGTAGATACAAACATATGGCTTCACAATATATGTACATCTTCATATACTGTGCCATACATTTTCAAGGTTTCCACATGCTGTCTTAGAGAGACGTGGTACGACTCTCCACTGTCCAGAAGTTTGCAGCAAGTACACAGGTCTGACTCATATTTATGTGTTTCACACTAAATTGTGGTTTGCTGTCAAATGTGGCATCATTTACACAAGACATGAGAGACGACTGCCAGAAATCTGAGCTTTCCATGTCCTAATAGTCCTCCAAATGTAACACATGTTATTCTATGCACTTCCACAATTTTAAGTGCATTATCTAATGTTGAGCCCTTACTTTTGGTCCTTTGTCCAACACAAAATGTCTCATAGTGCAGCTTTACATATATATATATATATATATATATATATATATATATATATGTAAATATGTAAAAGTGATATATATATATATATATATATATATATATATATATATATATATATGCCAATGTACAAGAACAGAGGTGACATTCACAACTGTGGGCAGTACAGAGGCAACAAACTCCTATCACATTGCATGAAAGTTCTGGAGACGGTGATTGATAAATGGATACGCAGAATAGCAGAATGTAAGATGGAAGATGACCAGTTCAGATTCAGATCAGGATGTAGTACAATTGACCTGATGTTTGCAGTGAGACAGATACTTGAGAAAAAGTTAGAGATGAGGTGAGAGTCCAACTGGGCATTCCTAGACTTGGGGAAAGCATATGACAAGGTCCCAATAAACTTGATCTGGGCAGTACTGTGGTGGTTTGAAGCCCCAGAAACATTGGTAGAATTAGTGCAGGCTATGTACAAGGAACCAATGACTCAAATACGAACAGTGTTCAGCCTCACAGAAGATTTCCCAGTGGGGGGGGGTGAGGATACACCAGGCTTCAGCTCTGATCCCACTGCTGTTCATACTGTTGATGGACTACATTAGCACACAGATCAGAGGGGACAGATCAACAAAGTTGCTGTATGCTGATGATGTGGAATTACAGGCAGACTCTGAGCAAGAACTTCAGCAAAGTATAGGAGAATGGAATGCAAAACGCAAAGCAAATGGGATGGATAAGATGGTTGTAATGGCAGCAAACTGGGAAAATCAGAAAAAGCTGAGAATAGAGATAGAAGGGAAGATAGTGGAACAGGTAAAAAGCTTCAAGTATCTGGGAGGAGTGGTTGAGGAGAAGGGAAGTTTAAATGAAGAAGTCAAGGCTAGAATCAGAGGGGGTGCAGCCAAATGGCAAAGAGAGTCAAATGTAGTCTCTGACAGAAGAATGCCAAAGAAGCTGAAAAGTAAGGTGACAGTAAGGACAATGGTATGACCAATACTACTGAATGGTACAGAAACCTGGGGAGTAAAGGCAGAACAGTTGAAAAAGCTAGAAGTGATGGAAATAAAGTGCTTGAGAAGGGTGGTAAGATGCACACTGTGGGACAGATGAAGAAATGAGGACATAAGAGCAGAAGCCAAAGTAGCTCCAATTGCAGAAAAGATCAAAGAGGACAGATTACGGTGGTTTGGACACATGCAGAAAGGCAAAAGACAATCTGATGAGGAAGATTTGGAACAGACAGGAAGAAGGTAAGAGGAAGTGAGGACATCCAGCAAAGAGGTGGATGGGTTCTGTAAAAGAAGATCTGTGACAGTGAGGCATGAGTGTTGGAGAAGGCAGGAGTGTGGCACTGAATCGAGATAGATGGCAACAGTTAACACAAATTGAGATAGTTGGCAACAGTTAACATGATACCCTGACCCCATGTAGAAAAAAATGGGAAAAAAGGGCTGATGATGATATATATATATATATATATATATATATATATATATATATATATATGCATGTGTATGATATGTGTATATGTGTAGATGTATATATAGGGAGAAACAGAGCTGTATATGTGCATGTGTGTGTGTGTGTGTGTGTGTGTGTGTGTGTGTGTATATATAAATATATATATATATATATATTTATATATATATATATATATACAGATAGAAAGACAGATATATATATATATATATATATATATATATATATATATATATATATTATATATATATATATATATATATATATATAAAATATATATATATATATATTTATATATATATATATATGTATATAGAAGATAGGGTGGCCATGGTTTTGCAGTGGTTAGCATTGTTGCCTCATAGCTAGAGGTTCTCTGGTTCAATCCTCGGCTGGGGTGCCTTCTGTGAGGAGTCTGCATGTCCTCCCTGTGGTCGCGTGGGTTTATTCCGGGTGCTTCGGTTTCCTCCCACATCCCAAAGACATGCAATAGATAGATTGGGCACTCAAAATTGGCCCCAGGCATGAGTGCATGCATATGTGTGCCTTCTGTGGAAGGTTTGGCACTGGGCTGGCAACTCGACACTGTAAAACTCCACTGCCAATCATGAGCGGACAGGTGATCCACTGTGGAGACACCTCACCGGGAATGGCCGAAAGAAGATGAAGACGTATATAGATATATATGTATATAATTTTTTAAAATAAATTGCGCAAGGAGCAACAAATTTGTGCTCTGCTTAACTAAGTGTATGGGCATGAGTGGTGGCAATTTTGGATTGTTTGCGCATTGCTAAGTAGTGCACAAATGGGAGGTGCATTGCTTACATCACAGACTCACTGTTCCATAAACTGACTTCAGCTCACACCTAGCTGTACTCCAGACTGGGATTATGTTTGTTACACGGTGTGACCTCTGAACCTGTTTCTGCACTGCTGTGCTTTGCTCAAATTGGCTAAGACTTTTTGAATAGGTCTTAGATATGCGGTGCAGCATGCAAATGTTTAATTAATATGTGAAAGAGGGTAATAATAGTATAGCACACTCAGAGTCACAGTCTGTAAAACAAAACTTATTACTACTACTTCACATCCAAAATATCTGGATATTTTGGGATTAGAATCCTGAACACCATCACACAATCTAACTGCCTTAGTTCTTTAAGCCACAGAAGCTACTTGACAGAGAAGGGATCATTCATCACACAATCACCTACATAAATATGTACATTGCTATTCCTCAGTTACCTAACAGATACAATGTAAGATCAAATTCTTTACTACTGTTCCTGAGATTGTGTAGCTTACTAACTGTGTGTGTAATGCTCATATAACATAGATGAGTTGCTGTTATGGCAGTTACAAGGGTACACTGCAGGTTTGAGGAGTGGGGGAACAAAACCCGTGTTCTGCTAGGATACACACTAGTCTGACTGTCATTGAACCTCACTTTGTAACATCTCCCTTGAATGATGTACCAGTAATCTGTTGCAGCAGGACTGCATGAATATTCCATGCGTGAGGCCTACTGATTACAAATGGAGACATGATAGTGGAATGGGTGTCTGTAGTCCCATGCGGATGTCATTTCTGTCCAAATAGGCCGCTACAATTACTGCATAATGTACCAGGTCCATAACTACAATGACATATCATAATAATCCACTAGAATACAGTGTAGGTTATGGACTTACCTTGCAAATTTAGCAGTTGACACAACATAGTGCAGGGCTGACTCTGTCTGATGCAAGCAGTACACAGCCAATACATGGATAGGTACAGGATGTGTGAGTGGGCTGGCATCAATTTTAATATATGCGTGTGAGTAGGAGTAATGTGTTAGTCCCTAGGTCCCTAGGTTGTCAGTGAATGTGCTATGTGTTGTTTCTTAGCCAAAGCCAGGGTGTACAGAACATGCCTACATCTGCCTACAGGGACATCAACAGGGGGTTCCTCTTTCGAGTCCTCCTATGACTGTGGCTATGGTGACCTAGGCACTGGTGGGGGGCTGAGTATCCCTTCCCTTTGCTGATCCTGCTGCAGCTGTTTCTGCAGGATCAGATTGTGTAGCATAACACATACTGTGAATATCTTTGTACATGTGCGTGGAGCATACTATGGGGCTCCACCAGATATAGTGTGGCACCAGAACCATGACTTCAGAAGCCCAATCACACACTCTATGATGCTCCTAGTTTGTGCATGTGCCTCATTATGGCATTCTTTCATGGGTGTGTATTTATGATGGGTGTCATCATCCATAGCTCCAGGGCATTGCCAGCATTCCCCAGTAAATGTAGGATGTTCCCCCCTAACAAACAGCTGTTACAGCTGTAATGTGTGCCAGACATGGGAGTCGTGATGACTGCCAGGGGTGCCAGCACACACATTTATGATAATCTCCAGGAATTGCACATGACTTCACAGCTGATAGAGTGTTATCCCTTGCAGTTACATGGATTCTACCCTGATCACCAGGTGGTGCCTTGATGTGTACACAAGTGCAATCTATGGCACCCAGTAATTCAGGGTAGTGTGCTACATGGTAGAAGTGTTGCATATTGCTGGCCCTCACCTCAGGGGAAAGGGGAAAAGATATGTGCTTTTGTGTGACACAGTGCTGTGCACAGCTTTGCTCAGCATAACTTATACAAAACTGTATATTATTAATTTAATACATCTGGTTTCCATTTATAAATGACTATGTCATGAATAGGACGTGTGTGGTCTGGTAGCACAACTACGCTAAGCTACACCCAAACCATTTACAGCAAGCAGCATACTGCACAAGCATGTGCACTGGGCACAGAATATCCTAAAAGTAACATGACACCCCTAATATCATCCACATCCAGTGGGAATATAAACATCGTCTAGGAGCCTATATGAAGTGGATATGCATATATGGTTGCTCCCTTTAGCCAGTGGCGGCTGGTGACTTCAAATCAAAGGGGACTGCAGAAGATAGCTGAATGGGTGTGGCCAACTAGAAAGGGGTGGAGCTATGCTAAAAACCAGAAAAACTGTGACTTTAATTAAATATGCTGCCCTGGGTGCCAAACCATCATTATGAGAGTCCAATCAAGACAAAATGAAGCGTAGAAGAAAAAATATTTCAGTGCATCGGCTACATGACAGCTTACTTAATATCTAAATGGAAACAAAAAGGTTGTGAGGCATGAAAAAAATAAATAACTTTTTAAATACATTACTGGAATGCCAGCCAAAATTAAGTATAAAAAATAAACAGTACTCAACTCAAACCACTTCTCCTTGCACTGTAGTTGTAATTATAATTTATATTCAGCTTTATAAAAGTACCAAGTAACATGCTGAAAGTAGCAATCCCTGTGATATCCTCCACTTGTAAAAGTGTTTCTTATCCAAAAAAGACCTGCTGCTTAACAACTGTCTACTTGTTTAAAGGGGAAAACATGATCAAAGTAAAACATGAACAGCAAACAAGAAACAAGCTCAAGATAAATTGCTTAAAGGATTACTGCACAGGTTATGTACCACACATGATAGATTGGCGTTTTGTTAATTTATGTGTAAAACCTGCAAAGATGACTGCAAGTCTCTAACAAATGTAATGAGATTCTGAAAATACTGTAACCCTGTCCTTTATTACAAATATTATCATATGCATTTCAATACCCAAGGCTTTTACGCTATCTAGTTATGTAAATATTCTCTGCATGGCCACTACAAAAAGGCTTTTACAACAAAAAGACTTTAAATGTTGGTAATTCTTTAACAGTATGCTTATTAAAGCTTACGTGCATCTTACAATCTCAGACAAGTTTACATGATGGTCATTAAAGCATTGCTAGATAAACACAGACCAACAGGTACTGCAACAACATGCATTTTCTGAATAAGAAGCATAAATCAACAATATAAAAATATGATAGAAAACCAGAACATTCTGCAAAATCAAGGACAGATGAAAAGCCACTGCAGTACTTGTGCCTACCTTAGATGGGGGCTACTCTGCACACTTACACTGCATAACTGCTCCTTGCCTTGCTTGGACACATCCAGAGTCACTACATGGGGGAGTGGGGTACAACAAGTATGCCACAATTTGAAATGTCTCTGGCTGACATTGATGGCCCTGACACATTTGTCATACCTCTCAACCTCAGAGCAAGAAATCTGGACAAAACCATAAATAGAAGTAGGACAAAGGCCTAAAAATAAGGACAATTTTAAATATTGTTCTTATAAACTTAGAAAGATAATAGAATAGTAG
Source organism: Protopterus annectens (assembly GCF_019279795.1). Classification (NCBI taxonomy): domain Eukaryota; kingdom Metazoa; phylum Chordata; order Ceratodontiformes; family Protopteridae; genus Protopterus; species Protopterus annectens. The sequence goes on along the minus strand of NC_056731.1, from coordinate 405,990,806 downwards.
GTCTTGCATTAATATGAAGGGTATGAAATCTGAAAACTCAAATGTCTGTCATTATTTTCTAACTTCAATCTTTAATGATTTGCCACTAATTTGCCAAAAAAACACAATTTTATAAAAAACAGACCAAAAATGTGATGCAAAAATATAAAACAGACACACAATACAGCTGGGAACCTGTCAAAGAAGGGACACTTTTTAACATTAGTACTGTTAACTTGAGCAGCTGACAAAATAAAAGAATCTACATGCATTTCTGAAATTAAGAGTAATCTATAACTCTGATCATTACAATTACTTATTAATTGTAAACCCTCCACGATTTCTTCCAAATCTGCCATTTTGCGGAGGGATTATTAGGGGGGAGAGCAACACTTTGAGCCAAAATTGAGGACAGTTGGTAAGTTTGGATATCGCTAATTCTATAAAGCAATTTATTTGCAAGTACCTCAACACAGTAAATCTGGACAAGGCCAACTATATTGGGGGAACATACAAACAGTACTAAAAAATGCTTTTGTATAAACTTAGTTGACAGAATAACAGGTCTTGCTTTAGCATGCATTTTTCTGAAGGTATGACGTCTGAAACTCAATGTCTGTCATTATTTAGTGACTTTATTCCTAAATGATTTGCTGGAAAACCACAAATTTTATGAGGAACAAACCAAAAACAAGAAGCAAAAATCTATTCATTCTGCAAAAATCTGGACAGTTGAGAGGTATAGTTCAGCTGGGGATCTCTGAGTTTGGTTGAATGGGGCTGCCCCCCCTGTAGCCATTCCAATGTCCTATTATTTGACTATTTCACCCCATTTACCATAAATACTATAGTGTGCATACTGCTTTACTTCTATGATGATTTGGATTTCATTTAAAAGTTTTATTTTACATTTTACAGCAGAAACACTTATAGACATCTTCTAAACAAAGCAATGCAGTCTCACAATGAAAACAGACTTAGCATTAAAACATCTCTGCCCTTGAAACAGCATTGAAACCCACATTCAAATAAAATACATCTGGCCAGTGACAGAAAGATTAACTTTGGGCTGTTTTCAAATCATAGGCCCCTAGCACAGGAAACATACATGTGTTCTTTGATGCACCTTCCTGGTTGTATTAAATTATATTCCTTGTATAATACAGTACAGTTGTTAGAAGGTGTTTTAAATGTATTGTTTTGAATATTTTTCCAGTAAACAATAAAACAAAATGCTTGCACCAATAATGACAAAACTGTCTAAATTCAGAACATTGCCATCATAAAAGTCTACTCAAACTTCTACAATTTACCAGTATCAGTAAATATGCACAATCTCTGCAGAAGTAAAAGTCATCTAAATAATTCGACATTAAAGAGATCTGTAACTAATGAAGAGGTTGCTGCTAGCAAACAACATTGTATTTTATTGTTTCATCTACAAATAAAGTGCCTGTTGCCCTTGAGGAATAAATTGCCTATTTTGCATTAAAAATTATAAGCTAGTAAAATTGCAATAGGGAATGGATGGCAAACTGATAACAGGCTCATAGTTACTGTATCTCTGCCAAATAGGACACTCTCTTCTCAGGACTGCAGCATACACCCCCTTTAAAAGTACAACCCAGTACAGCAGTGTATCTACATACGGTGGGAGTAGAACCCATAACCTTCTGCATCAAAAGCAAAGACACTACCTGTTGTGCTATTAACAATGCATGCAGATGCAACATAAGCAGCAAGAAACTTATCTTCCCCTGAAGCTCTCAGCTCCTTGTAAAATCCACTTGACACCCAACTGTGTCATTCAACTTTGCAGCACAAGATATCTGGAAAAAGCCAAAGCCCAAAAACCAGAGACATATTTTAAACATTGCTTGTATAATCTTAGAAAGTTGCTAGAATAAAATATACATTACTACCATGCATTTCACTGCCAGGTCTTGAACCCAGGACTCTGTGCATGACAGTCAGAGCAACATACCACTATGCCAAATGAACTGTTTCATGAAACATGGGAAGACTGAAACTTAAATGGCTATCACTTAGTGAATCCAGTTTTCACCATAGCTCTCAACCTCCTAGCATAAAACACCTGAACACAGCTAATAATAGGGGACTACATCTCCCAAATATATTCAGTGAATTCAGTTCTCACCATAGCTCTCAACTTCTTAGCACAAAACACCTGGACAAAGCTGATAATGGGGAAATACAGCCCCCAAAATAGGGACACATTTTATATATTGATCTTATAAACTTAGAAAATTACTAGAAAAAAAGTTTTGTGTTGCTATGTACTTTCTGAAGAATATGATAAAAGGTTTTGTGTTGCTATGTACTTTCTGAAGAATATGAAGTCTGAAATTCAAATGCCTGTCATTATTTAGTGAATTAAATCCAGAATACCACAGATTTTATGAGAAACAGAACAGAACAAAAATATGAGGCAAAAATTTGAGTAGGTTTCACAAGTGATGGTGGGTAAAGAATTCAGGATCTTGTTACCTTCACCCAAGGTACAGGTTTTGAGTCTGAGTTATTCTCTAACCCACTACTGTTTCCTGAATATCTCTAGCCACCAGCAAGTCATATATGAATTTCCTTGGCTCATAAAACAAAGCAACCTGTTAAGCTCATATGTTGTGGGTTATTCAGTTTACTAGATCTCCAGTGATTTCCATGCATACTTGTTACATACAGACATAAATAATTAATTCCACATTTAATGCAGAAAGATACATATACCAGATAAAGTAACCCAACTGTCTGACTCCTATGAATTCCATAAAATCATATAATGCTGCTGCCTTCATGTTGAGTTGCAACAACAGCTTTCTTGATAACAAGTAGCAAACAGAAATTTCTGTGTGCAGTTATGTGCTCCATCCCTTTATTTACTCATGATAAGAAAATAATGCATACAGTAAATTCATCATGTGACACTGTGACTGTAATAAAATAGATTGTTTTATATAACAAAGCCATTCCAAAGCATTACTCAATAAGATCAGTAGGCTGAACAGTGCTGCTACACTGCCAGTAACTATAGTAATATCTGTGTATTTGCACAAAAAGCTGAATAACTGAAAGCATTGGGCAAATCAGTAAATTATGTTTCACTCTTATTAATTACTAATTTGGTGCATTGTAACTCTGTAAGGCTGTGGTCCAGTGTGATCAGTTAACTGTCCCCAATTACCAACCAACCAAGTAAATACAATATTTGTAATTGTTTAGACTAAAGACAAGAAGAAAAGAATGCTGCAAAAATCTATTATGCACAATACTCATTGTGATTTACTTCTTCCACTATATCTCCAACAAACACACACACACACACACACACACACACACACACACACACACACACACACACACACACACACACACACACACACCTACCTGTTGAGAAGTCCTAAGTCCCAGGCAGCTCCAGTTCTTGAAATAAAGATAAGGTCCCAGTCATTGGCAAGCCCCATAATCCAAATGTACCATATTCCCCGCAGTGATAGATCCCAGTCGTTGGCAAGCAAATGTAAAACGTTTCTGCGAGAGAGGGCTGGATATCCAGCCCGCAGACATTGCAGTCCGGCCTCCTTCCAGTCTGTGCGGGCGTAACCACACAGACTCCTGGGCATTTCTACAGTCTGCTGCCTTCTGTCTAATCTGGACTGCTTTTAACTCAGTCCGGATTAGTTCCGGGAATGAGTGCATGCGTGTGAGTTTCGGGAATGC